>NW_022196897.1:57222359-57226427 GCF_008632895.1 Mastomys coucha
GGAAATAACAGATCAAGTACATTCGAAGTATTCGAAAAGTGTCTAATTGCCTAAAAGAAAGTCAACCTCTTCAGATCACAGCAAGGTCTTTATTGTGAAAGTCCTCTTCGGCGATACTAACATTAATCCAGATCCTGTTACAGGAAACCCATCCTTATTAAAGTAACATTAAGTGCTCCGTTTTTATTGATCTTCCCCTTCAGCTTAATGATAGAAACTTACTGATGTTTTAATAATAACCTCACAAGCTTTATCTCATTTTACTGCGCCTTGCTACTAAAAAGATGGAGTGGAACCTAACTTAGCATAAACATTTTGCAGATGTCTTTAAAGGCCAGGAGGAGGTGGGAAAGGGGGGAAAAAGATTCAATTGAGCTGCGTGTTAACAAAGATGGCTACGAAACTAAAAGATAAAAGGGAGGCTCCTGTGTGAACATCAAAGAATTGTTAATGACAAGAAATACCATTAGGGTTAGCATTGCTTTTGTTTCAAACCTTTCACACCTGCAGTGTGTGGTGAGCTCAGCCTTTGTTCCAAAATCTGAATTACCTCCATTAGCATTTATAGGCCAAAAAAAAAAAAAATGGCTGCAAAAACAGCAGAAACCTACTTCTGGCTCTCCCCTTTGGCTCAAAAAGTCAGAAATTAGTTAGATATCTGTAGGTTTCCCTCAGGTCTCAGGGCATAAGTATGATAGGTGTAAGGTAATAGGTTGCAAATGAGTCCGCTTGAAATGTGAGAATCAATCGCTGTGTAACTCAGAAAGAGAAGTTACAGTAGCAGCCAGAAGAAGTGCCCAGAAGAAGCCCAGACGTGAGCAACCGGCAAAATCAGAGCGTGAAATTCAGATTAGCCCTCCCCAGGCTGTGAGAGGAAGGGGGCATCGCAAGACTTGGCATGGCAAAAGGTGTAACCTGTTTTATTTGGCCCCTGAAAATTTTTAACAGATGGTGGGACCAGCTGTCTTTTTCAGCCATTTAATAAACTCTTCGGTGGTAACAGTTTGAAGAGTGGGGGATTTTTTTGTTTTAGGCCAGAGGAGAAAATAAAGAAATCTGTCCCAAATTGTCTTTGCCAAGCTGTAAAGCCTGGAAACACAAAAAGTTAGAAGAACAAACGTAGCTGCCCAAATCATTGTCTTGTTTTTGTTTTTGTTTTAAGGCAACCGCAACAAAATCAAATTCCCTTAATGGCTGAAAATGGGTTTTGTCTCACTCTTCTTTATCTGAGACATTCATTTGTCTTTCAGAAAGAGATGCTGGCTATTTACTATTCCTTGACAAATGCACAGCACTTTGAGGCACTCTCATGAGTAGTGCTCACAGAAGGTAAACACTTTGTTCTGACCAATGAAAGGGTAAATTCCTCCCAATTAGCATAATTAGTCTAAAATGACTTAGATTTCTCTACCATGTCAGAACACAATCAAAGAGGTTTGACTTTGGAGCTTTAAATATTTTCTAAAACTAACATCTCCCCCTCTCACACACACCCCAGTAAAATGGCAATTTTTAATAGTGAGCTTTACAAAGATTCTCTCCAGATGCTCCAAACTCAACTCTTACCCCCTCCCCTTTTATTCTTCCTTCCTTCCATTTATTTATTTATTTATTTATTTATTTTACAATTATCAATGATTCCTGTCTGAAAAACAGCCATTCCCACTTGACAAACTGTTATGTCTGGCAACTTGGGAAATTACATAGACTGGCTGGGCAATTAAATTTGGGACAAGGATAATTTCCACTTGAATGACAGAAGCAATTGCAAGTTCATCCAGGTGACGCTTATCAAAGACCTAACCCTTTTTCCTGTAAAAGTTTTCTCAAACGTTGAACAAGACCCTCACTAAGGCATGAACCTCATAAGTTAAAAGTATCTAGTAAGGCAGGATAGGATATGGTGATGCACACCATTCATCCCAGCACCTGAGAGGCAGAAGCAGGTGAACCTCTGTTTGAGGCCAGCATGGTCTACATAGCAAGCTCCAGGCTAGCCAGAGCTGTACAGTGAGACTTTTTCTCAAAATCAAAAACAAATGAACAACAACAACAACAAAAAGCCTAGTAAATGGGGAAAAAAAGAGAAAGAAATGAAAAAGACATGGCTGTTCCTGTGTATGGTGGAGGAGATGGTTTATTATAGATAAAAGGGAGAGCAGAGGTAGGGACCTCTGAGAGACTCCAGAGTGAACATGAGCTTTAGCCGCACCACGTAAGGAGGTGGGGGAAGGAGAAGGGAGAACCAGGAGCCAAGGGGCCAGAAAGCGGAGAGGCCAAAGGTGAAATGACTGGGTTATAAGGTTTGGAGAAGCTGGGGAAACAGGAAAGGGAGAGCCTAGCCTAGTTTCTGAGGTGGAGCCGTTAAGGGTAGGGGTGAGGCATGCCAGCCAGGAGGACGTGGAACAGGTAGGGAGTGAAGGATGCTGGGAGAACCTGGCTGTGATTGGTTAACGAGTACCTCAGTTAGCTCTTTGTCCTGGGTTTTGAGACCCACACCTAGGACCTAGCAAATGTTCTGCTTCCCTTCTAGCATCCTTCCTCCTTTCTGGACAGTCAGTTATGCTGGCATCTTAAGTTTCAAAGTTTTGGGTGGTGATAAAGATACGATGATTAATATACATTTTCTTACATAATACAAAGTACTATACTAAGTTTAGGGAATGAGCAGTTTCAAATAAAAAAAATTAAAGAAACAGAACTTTATAAGATGCATCAAACCTATCTGTAAACTAGATTCATCTTATGGCTAGAAGGCACACACTCTCAATTGCTTCCCGTCTCTACATCCAAAATTTCCAAACCTTTATGCTTATGTGAACCACTTGCAGGTACCACATCAAATAAAAACAAAAAACAAAACACAATTCTGTCCCATCTTCCAAAATATAGAAATGCATTTTATCCTGAATATAAAAGGAAAAAAATAAAATGATTCATATAAAACCCAACTGAATACACACACATTTCATATGTACATATATGCACATATGTATATATATACAGAAATATATGCATATATGTATACATATGTACATACATATGTATACATATATGTGTGTGTGTGTGTGTGTGTGTGTAATATATGAGTTTGTATAACATATACACATATATTTCCACTCTGCCCCAGTATCATTAAGTAAACAGGTGATCCAAGATAAGTAAAGCAGGAGGTTTAGGGCCAGCTGTCACCTTTAACCCTTTAATGCTTTCAGGGAAATTTATATAGGCTTTCTGTTAGTGAGGTACAGCCCCAGGTGTAGACACCTATCCACAGAACACATTCTGCCCCATGCATGACCACTTCACCTTTAGAATGTCACATGGGGCACCATTAGTGACTGTCACCGAAGACGTGACAAGTAGAGTAGCCCATAGAAAAGGACATAAACAACAGTTACCTCTAGGATTCATCTAGTGGCATACAAGTTGGCTCTAATTGGTAAGGTTGCCAGTGATCAATGCTTGGGCAGAAAGACAGAGGCGAGACTTTAGATTTCCTGGGCAAGGGAACCTAGGGAAAAAGAAGGATTCAGAATCACCATGCCAGGGAAGTAGAAAGATCAGAACTGAGAGCTGGAGAAGCAAGAGTGTACAGCCATGCAGGAGTCAGGGAAGAGTGGTCCCAACTGCCCCTATCAATTTGAGTCTAGAATAGCAAAAATGCAATTTAGATTTTAGTAAGTAATAATTCAGAAGTGTTGGAGAGAAGATGTTAGCAACATAAAAATTTGAGAGTGACCCAACTATTGCGCTGTTTAAGGCATATACATACATAGGCTGCATGTAAGCATTTTGGTGGGTGGTAAGCAACGTATGTCGCTGACGGCAGGGCAATTTGAGTAGCATTAATAATTAATACAATGTACCCTCATAAATACATGTCATATTTAATGTCAGAAAACTGTAACCTTCCTAACAAAAATAAAAGCAATATTTCATTCAAGAGCAAAGGATTACAGATCATTGAGCCCATTAAAAGGTAAATTAGTGGGGCAGTGGCGGTGCATACCTTTAATCCTAGCACTCAAGAGGCAGAGGCAGAGGCAGAGGCAGAGGCAGAGGCAG
>NW_022196897.1:57226755-57248264 GCF_008632895.1 Mastomys coucha
AAAAAAGGCAAAATTATAAAGTTCTTTGGGATTGTCAGAAAACATTATTTTCTCAGTTCTTCAGATAGCAAAGTAACTGAAATAAAAGAAAGCGTGCAAGAACTCTTTATATTAGGTACTTCTTGATAATATAAATTATTTCCTTAAACCATATGATCAGTAAACAATTAAATTCTTTTTTTTTTTCCTTTTTGCTTTGGCTTTTCGAGACAGGGTTTCTCTGTATAGCCCTGGCTGTCCTGGAATTCACTCTGTAGACAAGGCTGGCCTCGAACTCAGAAATCTGCCTGCCTCTGCCTCCTAAATGCTGGGATTAAAGAGTGCACCACCACTGCCCTGCTAAACAGCTAAATTCTTAACATTCAAATAAATGTTTTAACAGATTAGCTAAAAACTGGTTGTATATAAGAAAATGTACCTCCAGTTTCATTACAGTAAGGCACATAATTACAAACACTCAAAAGGGGCTAAGTATTTCACAAAAATAATTTAATTAAGGTCATTCCAAAGATATCACTGAATATGTGCTGTGTGCCAGACAAAGAATATTAAAGATGATAGGGCATGGGTAAAGAAGAAAAATAGGAGAAAAAATAAAGAAGTTATTTATGCCAAATGTTAAAATATAAGGGTTCCAAAATAGGGCTTTGTAACAGAAGAAAATAGAACAAGAAAGAAAGCTATAATGTAAACAGAAATTTTTGATGATACAGATGAAATTTCAAATTGGTCAAGAGGTGTCTCAGTGAATGACACTGGAAGAACTAATACATTTCAGGGGACCCCACAAAGTACTCACAAGCAACTGTGTTAACCTGCAGTGTGGTCTTAGAAACAAGAAATAGATTTGTGATTGCTCACTTTAGTATGAGATACACTTAGAATTCTGTAGCGTTACAGGTAAGAAGGAGCCAGGCTCTCCCACTAGCTGGTGACTGGCACTCGCTTGTCCCAGATTCAAATGTTGGAAAGTTGCTAGTTATCTGCTACATGAATGAACTTAGGATCAGGAAAAGACAGTAAGTCTCCAGTCCCAAATTATTCCTTAGCTAAGGCTTTGTTTCCTAAAGGAGATGAGGGATTTGGGAAGTGTTAAGTTGCAGCCTAGATGAGAAAAGACAGGGATATCTCACAGTGGGAGAACTTTACCAATAACTCTCCTGGGGCAAATCAGCATGGCAGTCGTTTATGACTTTTCTCTATACTGGAGTCCTTTTCTGCAGAATTGTATATTGGAAGCCACTTCATTTCCCTACTCTCTTGAATTTGTTATTTCCAACATCGTGGAAGATTATAATAAAAGCACAAATTCCCTGAAGCGGAGACAAGGCTGTAACACCATTGCCAGGGATCAATCAGTATTTGCAGCTATCTCCTGTACCCTATTCCCAGAGAGTGACGTGCAAAGCAAGATCAAACCTGCACACAGAAGGAATTAATAGGAGAGGAAAACTGTGCTTAAGGAACTCATCCCTTCGTAACAGGAAACAAGCTTGCCTGGGTTTGCCTGGAACTGAGGCAATATCATCATTAGACTGCGCAACTGAGGTAACAGTTGTACATCCTCTGCTCCTAAGGGAGCAGGGCTTTCTCTGCTTTCCACATCTGCAACATTCCTGAAAAGACAGCTGAGGACAATGGCAGCCAGAACCCCTACTCTGAAGACCTTCAGCAATGGGAAGAAGAGTGGAGAATGGGCTCCTTCAGGGTACCAATTAGTATGTCACCATTAAAAAGTCCTGAATAGATGAAAGAGAGCTCTGCATGACACATGAAAGGCAGTTATAAAAAATAGGAGAGTTGGAGAGGTGGCTCAGTGGTTAAGAGCACTGACTGCTCTTCTGAAGGTCCTGAGTTCAAATCCCAGCAACCACATGGTGGCTCACGACAATCCCTAATGAGATCTGACACCCTTTCTGGAATGTCTGAAGACAGCTATAGTGTACTTACATACAATAAATTTTAAAAAATTAAGTTAATCTAAAGAAGTAAGAGAAAAATGGGTGAATGTTCCGTACTTAGGTGGAGAGACCTTTCCAAGTAGAATGCCAAAGACACTTCACACCTGTGATATCAGCAGAGGTAGAAAGCTTGGAAGTTCAAGGTCAGCCTGGGCTACAGAGGTGAGACCTTATCACAAAAGAAAAAGAAAAAAAAATCTCCTTTACTCCTTGCCCAGGGAGTTCACAGATAGGAATCCTCTCTGGGAGAATGAGCAGGGCTATGTAAGGCATGTCATTCTTTGTGGTGTTGTATATAACAGCAACAAGAAAACAAGAATCGACCCAGGTTCTCAAACACAGGGCATGATGGCAAGGACATACAGGAGATTAATATGTAAACTTTCAGATGGTCCAAAGGATCAAGTTCTTTAAAAAGCCTGGTGCAAAAATACTTTTTTTTTTAAAGATTTATTTTATTTATTTTATGTGTATAAGTACACTATAGCTGTACAGATGGCCTTGAGCCATCATGTGTGTGGCTGCTGGGAATTGAACTCAGGACCTCTGCTAGCCCCGCTCGCTCCGGCCTGCTTGCTCCGGTGTAATTCACTGTAGCTGTCTTCAGATGCACCAGAAGAGGGCGTCAGATCTTATTACGGGTGGTTGTGAGCCACCATGTGGTTGCTGGGATCTGAACTCAGGACCTTCGGAAGAGCAGTCAGTGCTCTTACCCGCTGAGCCATCTCACCAGCCCGCAAAAATACTTTTTTAATAATATACTCACCTTCCTCCATACTAGGAATCAAACCCCAGTTTTTGCTCATAATGGACATTCACTGAACTGTATCCTATAATATAGGTATGGCTACTATTTTCAATCTCCCAACAGACTGGTGAAGTGTATTAAAAGCTGCCAAGGCTTGTCATCCAGCACCAAACATGTAGCAGTCAGTGTTACAGAAGAAATGATTAAGGAAACAAAGTAGCTGGTTATATTTCTTTCCTCAGATGTATACTGTCTATAGTGGGACCAACCTAAGTATAAGTTAATTCATCGCCAAATGCTTTCCTGTGTAATCTTTGTAAATCATCAAATCCTGGGCTAATAGCTTTTTTTGTGTGGAAAGGCACGGGGGTAGGGGGGTGAAGGGGAAGGCATTAAGATAGGGCTTCTCTTAAAGCCCTGGCTGTCCTAGAACTCACTCTGTAGACCAGGCTGACCTTGATCTGAAAGATCCCCTGCCTCTGCCTCTGAGTGCTTCGATTAAAGGGGTGTGTCAACACCATCACCTGGCAACCTTTCTGTTTTATGTTCCCAGGAGGAAACGCATTACCATACAGTTTCAAGAAGACATCTTACAAACTGGTTCTCACATGACCCAGAATGGCCTTGAACCTGAGATTTAGCTGAGGATGACCTTGAACTTAAAATTCTATTGTCTTTGCCTTTTGAGTGTGTGTCACCACACTTTGTTTTGTGCAGTACTGGGAATGGCACCCAGGGCTTCATGGATGCTAGGCTAGCACTCTAGAAACTGAGCTGTACTCCCAACTCCGTAATGTTCTATTTACAAACCATTTCTTACAGTCGTTTAAAAGACAATCATTTCATAACCACTTATATTTCCATCTCAGAGGGAGATATTTTTTAAGTTCTTAATTTTACCTATACTTACTTGACTTCTGAAAAATCTCTACTGATAACAATTTATGAATTTTAAACTTTTACTAATAAAAAAACAAGAATAAGGTATTTCAAAACTCCTTTTCATTCTAGTATTCTCTTCTCTTTGACCAAAATAAAATCTAAAGGAAAAGCCATATCTGCAGCAATGACTCTTTTTTTATTTCACTTCTGACAGGAGAATTCAGGAACTAACAATTTGCAGTAATTACATTGTTCTTTTGATAATAAAAGAGCTGCGTGTGACTCTTTGAAACAGTTGCGGCCAGATGGACCTGTAAAGTATAAGTGACAGTGCTTTGAAAACTGGAGGATTGACTGCTCTGGGGACCGGAACTTCAGATTCTCTGAATCTGCAGGCAAGGATGAGTGAGAACAGTAGAGGTCTGAACCCTAGCTGCTCAGCCCCTGCCTCCGCGCCTCAGCCCTGTCCTGCTGGTGCCAGCACCAGGTGGAAGGACAATTTGGTCTCCTCTTGACTTAATCCTCTCCTGTCTGCGGAGTCCTCACCAAGGGTGCCAACTCTAAGGATGGCTCTGGGTTTAAACACCTGCCCATCAGGAACTGGACCTATACCCCCAACTTCCTTTCATGCAGCCACAAGGCAGACATCAGATGGTGATGACTTCTGGTTTTTCCTGAGAGGCCTGGTTACATGGCATCCCACGGCTCTCGGCTACAGCTTTGCTGTTTTCTGCATACTTACCCAAGCGTGGTGTTTTAAAATAGCAGGCAGAATCTTCAGGAAGCCTTACTTGAAGCAATTGTGCAGCAAAGCCGTGCTTTCCTGTCATCTGAATCTCACAGAGCCCTCTCATATTTATTTGTGTGTCTCTGTGCTTAAACACTGGACATCTTGTTATGTTCATGATCCTAATCCCCTTATGTTTATGAACTATTTTAATTCTCTTCACCCAAGTTGTAAATACCACTATTCCCATCATTTTATGGATGAGGAAATGAAGCATAGGCAGGCAAGGTGTGAACAGTCACAGACAGAGCAGTAGTAAGTGGAGGACCTGGGACTCAGTCTTGTCCCAGGATCCAGGCCTGAAGTCCTGAACAAGCCCATGTCTTTGACTTGTTGCCTGGCTGATGGTGAGACTTTGAATAATTGCAGAACTTTAGGAGAAAGTTGGCCCCAGGTTATAAAGTCCCACCCTGATTACAGTTGAGTTCTCTCTGCATAGTGGGTACCATGTAACACGCAGCTACTACAAGCACCTGCTGCTAGAGCTCCCAGACACCTTGCCTGCCCCGGTATGATAGACTTTATCTTTTTAATCGTGAGCCAACATAAACCAGTCCTCACATCAGCTGTTTGTGTCAGGTGTTGTGTTACAGCACAGACAGCAACTAGCACAGGTATAGTTCCCCACATCTTATCATAAACAATCCCCAGGGCTGGTAGGCTATCTGCATCACTTGCAGCTAGGACTTCTGCATCACTTGCAGCTAGTACCAGTCTCTTCTAACTGTAAGTCCTGATTAGGTCTTCTCTTACAGATAGAAGCTCATGCTACTTTAGTCAGCTCCCCCTTGCCTGCTGTGTTTCCCTCCTAGCATTCACCCCAGTGAAGCTGGTGGCCTTGAACCTGACACAGGGCTCTCCCTTGGGCAGAGGCTTCCTTAATATAGATCACCTTGCATACAGCAGACCTAGATCTTCTAGGGGAACTAACTGAGTAGTAAACTCTTGGCTATCATACATAAGCAGGAACTTGACTGGTATGCATTTAATGAGGACCTAATGACAAACAGGAGGTAAGGTACCAAAGATACGTGGTAAGCAAGACCCACAGGCCCTGCCTCTGAGAAGACCACACTCTAACACAGACACAGGTTAAGAAGCATTCTAATGCCCAGAAAGTGAAAGCTCACAGCACACTGGAGGGCAAAATCCATGGGAAGGTTCTCAGAAAGCAGTGCTGCCCGGTCTCAGACCTTAGCCCATACAAGGAGTCCACAGCAGGGCATCAATGAGGAGTTCATTAAGGCTGACATGCAAGATCCAAAGTGTCCCCCCACCCCCAAGGCAGGGTTTCTCTATGTATCCCTGGCTGACCTAGAATTTGCTTCATAGACTAGGCTGGCCTTGAACTCAGAATTCCATCAACCTTGTCTCTTGCTCCTGAGTGCTGAGATTAACGTCATGAGCCATCATTCTGGCCAGTGTTCACTGTAATGGAAACTGAGGAGTCAGGAATTAACTAGACTGAAGGAATGATGTTGGATTTGAAGTGTAATAACCAGCACTACTTTATAGAGCTATGGAGTTGTTCTTTAAATTACATTTATTTATTTTGTGTATAGTAGGGTATCACTCTCTCTCTCTCTCTCTCTCTCTCTCTCTCTCTCTCTCTCTCTCTCTCTGTGTGTGTGTGTGTGTGTGTGTGTGTATGTGTGTGCGCGCGCGTGCGTGTAAAACTCAGTGGACAAATTATAGAACCTGTTTCTCTCTACCATGTGAATCCCAGTGACCAAACCGCCTTTACCTGCTGAGCCACCTCACTAGCACAGAAGCTATACTTTCAAGGTAACACCTGCACGTCTACACTGCATGCTCACGATAATGTTACAGGCAGGGCTGGGGTTACTGAGCTTCCTGCGGCATGGGGAGGCTTCGCCATCAAATGGCAAAGCCGGGACTTCAACTCCAAGTACACACCCAGAGCCCAGTCACACAGAGGGGTGCATAAATAGTCGGGATTTTTAGAAGTGACCTCTCTTTCTTCACTTTCTCTCAAGTTAAATGTTTCTTTTTTTAAAAAAAATTTATTTATTTATTTAATGCATATAAGTGTTTTGCCGGCATGAATGTCTCTATACCACATGCATGAGACCTGAAAAGAACCAAAATGATGGGTGGTTGTGAGCCACTATGTTCTCCGCAATTACAAAAAGTTTACTCAACCACTGAATCATTTTTCCAGCCCATAGACCAAAGATTCTCATTGGAATTCTAGAAGACGTCGAACGAAAATGAAGTGAAAATCATGTACTTACACACTTGTACACGATGTTTACAGCAGAATTATTTGAGATCACCCCAAACTTTTACAACCAAAATGTCCTTTGAGGAGTAAATAAATGAACCAGGATGGGTACACACAGTGGAACACTCTACAACAATAAAAAGAAACAACTGGTACACACCAACAGCTTAGTGCTCAAAGTCACTAAGTGAAGTGGAAAATTTCAACACGTACAGCTCTAAGATTGGAGAGACGGGCCGGGACAGCAGATGTAGTCATGGGAAACCAGAGGTAGCCAGCAGAGCAACGCAGTCTTGTATTGCTTACTGACTTGGACAGCTTGCTGTTGCTTTTAGAATGCTAAGGCCTTCGCTCACTGGTATACTCCAGGACCAGTATGGTTTCTTTACCTAAGGGTCCAACTTTCAGGGCCTATTTCATGGCTTGCAATTTCATCCTTAGCTACAGCCCCTTAACAGAGGGTGCCTGTGTCCCAGTACCAGCTGACCGGTGCTGATTCACCCTGTGACAAACTATTCTGGCTGTTTTCCTCCAGATGGGTGCCAAGCGTGTTAACACCTTGCACCCCAGTGCATATCAACGTTTTAAGTGGCTTGTTAATTGCCGCGGATTAAAATCAGGTCGATAATCAACAGTTTATGCATGGCGGCTGGCTCAGATTTTCTCTTGGTCTCTAAAACCCCAAAAGGAAGAAAATAACTACCAAATGACTGAAGGTTCCCCCATTCCCCTGAGAAACTAGGGAAATTGGAGCAGAGTAAGTCCTGGGACCACCCACAGAGCTTCTGGGGGGGATAGGTGGGGGTAAGGGGTAGGGGCACGCATAAGCCCTGCAATGCATTTTCCGGTAGCTGAAGCTGGGTAAGTGGCGGACTTCCTGGCTCTATGTTTCTTTTTTTTCTTTGTCTTTTTTTTTTTTTTAATAGCCTCTTGGCTGGCCCTTCACAGAGATGTTCTAGCAGCTGGGGACCTGCCTTGGGGCGGATTTGAGGTCGGGAGTCCTGATGAGTGGCTTTGTTCTCTTAAACACCATTGTCATCTGACTCACCTATTACTGTGAATAATTTGCTAATTTTGGCCATAAAAACAAGTTCTTAGACAATCTCCAGTAATGTGTCTTTTTATGTCGATCAGGAGACTATTTTCCTGCCTTCTTTTTGTTTGATATGGAAATGAGCCTGATAGCTTTATAGCCAGGCAGGAATTGGAGCAAGGGAGAGAAGGGAAATTGTGTCCACCACAAACGTGGCTTCTGCTCTCTCTACAAAGCTTTGAAGAATTAGTTCTCAGAAAACAAAGTCTCTCAGAATAAATGAGTATCAAATTAGAGTTCCCATGGGTATGTAGGACTACTTTCTGGGTGTCTAGAAAACATATATCCACGTCTATGCGTATATAAATATAGAATGGGTTGCCCAATGCCCCTGTTGATAAATCATCTGAAACAGAGCTTCCTTGTGTAAGAATTAACCAGGTTGGGAGAGTCACATTAGCAATATTCCAGTCTTTGGACTCACCAGCCTATGGTTCTGGCCAAGGCAGACTTGCCTCCAAGTTCCCAGGCCCACACTACCTGCAGGTGGGCAAGGAGCCCTGGGCTTCTCCTTCCTTCTCCCCACAGAGGAATCCTTCTCTTTTCAGTCATCCCTGCACCCTACTTTTGCTGGTCACATCCTGCTCCAAACTGAGTGTACTTGAATATGACAGAGTGGTATCATCCCAGCCCAGAGGCTGGCATGTTGCCTCTGAGACGGGCCTGCCTTTAGTTCCTGATGATGCCCTCCCAGAGCCTTGGTCTCCTTTTCAGTGCCTAGGAGAGAGGACAGTAAAGATGGAGATTCATTCACTGAAACTTCACTCATGGGCATTAGAAATCAAACAATCAAAAATACTTGAACTTGCAGGGCAGAAGTATTGCGGTTCTTGTTCACTAGTACTTTTCTGAGCCTGGGCTTTCTACATCCTTGAGTTTCTACCAGGTTCCTCCCTCTATGCCCTCTATGTCAGGCTCCTTCTCAGTGTGCTAGGCACCTTGTGCCTACCCCCTTTCCAAGGGTCTTTACCCTACACTCAAGGTGTATGTGGGACTCTTCAAGGCTATTTTTCCTTCTGTCCAGTGCTCTTTAAACCTATATAGCCGGAATCATATAAAAGTCCTGCTCTGCAGACCCCACCCTCTCCTTCTATACACAGAGTGTGTGTACCCCAGAGAGTCTCACTAAGCTTTGAGGTAGCTTGCCATGGCCCTCTTACCTGCTCTGGCCCTCAACTTCCATATTTAAAAATAGATTGGACTTCAAGGCCTGTTTCACCCTTTAAATTTATGATCTGTCACCAAGAGGAGGGTTTCTCTTCTTTCTCGTTCCTCTCTTTTTCTGAGGATCATTACTCAGGCCTCTAAAAGGAAGGCAACTACTCTTCATGCTACAACAGGGTGAAGCCCCAGGACATTGTAGGAAGAGCAATGAGACAGACATAAAAGGACAACTACATATGACTCCTCTCATCCTGTGGATATGAAGCGTTAAATCCATGGGGCCAGAGCATGGAACCATGGGTGGCATAGGCTGGGGACAGACAGGGATGGAGAGATATTTAATTTGAAGACAGCTTTCCATTTTACAAGACGAGAAATAAAAACTAAAATGGTAAAGATGATAAAATACTGTACATTTTTGCAAAAACTGGTCTTTTTAAAAAAGGAAAAAAAAATCTTCCTGAAAGCAACATGTGAAAGGGGAAAAAAAGCGTCTCTAGTGTGTCATTAGAATCCAGAAACAGAAACAGAGGCAGAAGATGCATTCCTTATTTCACAGAAATTGGGCCCAGAGAGGTAAGGAGCTTCCCCAGAGCCGCTCAGCTACTCTGTTTCACTTGCACAGGAGGCTGTGTTACTTGCTCTTCTGTAATTCAAACGAGAATGTGAGCTGATGCATCATGAACTAGACCTGAGGCTCAGTCCTTAGCTCCAGCCCCCAAAAATGTTTTAAAGAAACTTCATAGTTACCCTGCTTTCAGAAAACAGCTGTACCTCACGATGTTATGCAGATAGGAGAGAGATTCAATCTTGTCAGCTATCAACTAGGTAGGAAGAAAGCAAAAATACACAGACATTTATATGATTCTTCCTTTTTTTTTTTTTTGGTTTTTCGAGACAGGGTTTCTCTGTGCAGCCCTGGCTGTCCTGGAACTCACTCTGTAGACCAGGCTAGCCTCGAACTCAGAAATCCACCTGTCTCTGCCTCCCAAGTGCTGGGATTAAAGGCGTGCACCACCACTGCCAGACTGGTTCTTCCTTTTCTGTTAATATATCTACCTTGATGTATTCTTATGTCCTTGGAATCTGGAGATTGATGAAGTCACTATGACAGATGACATAGAAAGCCTGGCTTGGTTCTGGGATGGGAGACCAGAGCATCATCCATGTGGCAAAGGCTCTTTTGAAGTGAAGACTTTAACCATTCATAGCGCAGTCATCCCAAGGAGGCAAATGAGTGAGCAGCAAGGTGACCCAGCTGCCTTGAGTCTTCCTGAGATCCCCAGGTGACCAGAGCTGCCTTGAGTCTTCCTGAGATCCCCAGGTGACCAGAGCTGCCTTGAGTCTCACTGAGATTCCCCAGGCTGGAGTTCCACTTTGCCTCAGCCCTCAACACGCTTGTCTAAAACATTTCATAACACTGCTGAGATCTGGGAGCACTAAAATGTCAAGGAAATTAAGACTTTCTGCATCTTAAAAATCCACCCCACCTAAAAGAGTGGTTACCACTGGGGCTAAAATAACTATCCTCCAAAGTCATTTGAAAAATTCCATAATTAGACTCAATTCTTCAATAAAAAATTCCTCAATTAAAAAACTGTTTTTAGGGGCTGAAGAGATGGCCTGGTGGTTAATAGCAGTTGTCACTCCTGCAGAGGACCTTGGCTTCTGTTCCCAGCACCCACATGGTGTTACACGCCCATCCATAATTCCAGTTCTAGAAGATCTAATGCCTTCTTGTGACCTCTACAGGCACACATATGGTGCATGACATATACCAAAGCAAAACACCCATATAAACAAAAGAAATACATTTTAAAAAATTAAACAAAAATAATTTTTATAAAACTATCTATCTTCAAGAGACAACTGGGCCGGCAATGTAGCTCAGAGCCTATCATTGAAGGTGCTGGGTTCAATTCTTAGCAATAAAAAGGGGGAGGAGTGGAGAGTTAGAGATGTGGCTTAATGTTATTCAAAATCTGTTAAATCCAAAACCAAAGGAAAATATCCTACTTGTCAATATAGATCCCAGAAACAGGTAAATAAACCCCCACTCCTTGCCATAAAATTCGAGTAAAGGTATGAGGGTACCCAAATGGGGTGTTGGTCCAGAGTCCAAGCTTTATATTTAAAACAGAATGTTTAGGCTAAGTAAATATTAACCAGGCATGATGGGGTTTCTTTCCAGTCTCAGTAGTGAAGGACAATGACAAACACCATCACATGATTGTAGTGTGTCCAATGTAAACATCGGCAGAGGTGAAGTCTCTTACGGGTCTTGTGGGAGGCTCCACTCATCCATGTGAAGAAACTGAGGTGGCTAACTTTATTCTCTCTCTCTCTCTCTCTCTCTCTCTCTCTCTCTCTCTCTCTCTCTCTCTGTCTGTCTGTCTGTCTCTCTGTCTGTCTGTCTGTCTCTCTGTCTCTCTCTCTCTCTCTCTGTCTCTCTCTCTCGTGTATCTCTCTCATGTATCTCTCTCTCGTCTGTGTGTCTCTCTCTATATTTGTGTCTCTGTTTCTGTCTCTCCCCACACTCTACACACAGACACACACACACACACACACACAGAGAGAGAGAGAGAGAGAGAGAGAGAGAGAGAGAGAGATAACCTTTTAAACTTCACTGCACTAACTGGCCGTTCTCATGTCTTCCTTGGTGAAGAACAACAACAGTGCGAATGACTACCCTTCCACCCAGCGTGAGGACCTTCAGAGTTGGCAGACAGAGACAGCATGGGAGTCTGGCAATACTTGCCATCCTTTAAAAGAAAGTACATATGCTGACAAAACTGTGTGCACTCACGTGTGCACATACACACACACATACACACATCATCCATCAGCTGAGAAACAGCTGTCCTGGGAAGACATACGTCATTGAATATTTTAGTGGAAAAAATTCTAATTGATCATTTAACTCAAGTCCTAATCTGGAGAGATTTGCCATTGTGCTGGAGCCACCTAGCATGTACTGAGAGGTACACTAACAGTCGGGGAAGCCAAGATGCATCTGCACTTTCATGGCACTGGATTATGTGATCTTCAGCATGCCATTCTGATCCATCACAATTTCAAAGCTTCACAAGAGGTGAGGTTAAGCCAGGCAGTGGTGGTGCAAGCCCTTAATCCCAGTACTTGGGAGGCAGAGGCAGGGGAATCTCTGAGTTCAAGGCCAGCCTGGTCTACAGAGTGAGTTCCAGGACAGTGGAGAAAGCTAAAGACAGGACTTCTACAGGGCAGTGCCCAGTGGGCTCTGAAACATGGGTAGTAAAATTCAGGAACTAAGACTCATTGTAAAGAATTACAAACAGCCATGTGCATATGGATAGTGGCTACTGGGCTAGTGGCTACCACATTGGTTAACACAATCTTAGAGGATGTGCAATATAAAGCAATTGTAGAGACTGGAAGTGCTGGCATGGCCAACTAAAAATAATATTTTGAAGTGAAAGGTGAGCAGAAAGTTCATGTGGAAGTGAACACAGGTAGATATCCAGTGGTTTTCCTCAATTGTATCCACTTCATTCATTCATTCATGCTTTCTTTCTATTTGTTTATATGTTTATATGTTCATGTGTGCAGCAGTGTACATGTATGGGGTACACATGTATGTGGTGGCTAGAGGCCAGTGCCAGATGTCTTTTTTTTTTTTCCTTTGAGACAGAGTTTCTCTGTGTAGCCTTGGCTGTCCTGGAACTCACTCTGTAGACGAGGCTGGCCTCGAACTCAGAAATCTGCCTGCCTCTGCCTCCCAAGTGCTGGGATTAAAGGCATGCGCCACCACCGCCCAGCCACCAGATGTCTTTATCAACTGCTTTCTACCTCATTTTTAAAGACAGAGTCTACCATTGAACCTAAAGCTTGTTGATAGCCTAGACAAGATATCAAGTTAACCCCAGGGATTCTCATCCATCCATTTCCCCATGCATGTGTTTACCAACGTGTTCAGATTTATATATGGGTATCAGGAATCTAAATTCAGGTTCTCATGCTTTTGCAGTAAGAATTTTACCTGAATAGCTATCTGCTCATCCCCATATATAAGGATTTGAGCCAGGTAAAAAATATAAGCTATTTGGCAGTATGGAAAGATACTAATCAGAGTGTCTGATGTGGTTTTGAATGTTGTCTTGATCCCTGTTGCTGGTAAAGAAATGTCCCACACTTAGTGGAGCATGTTAAAAGCCCTTTTGCTGTGTTTGTGGACTTTTCGTGTCAAAGTTGATCATCTGAGAATGGCTCGTCTCAGCACTGGTACCTCAGGGGCAGTGACTCAGATGAACACTGGTATCACTTGAAGACTTTTTTCTCACATCTGCCTACTGGGAAAGAACAGCAAGAAAGGCTGAGTTCTGGAGCTAATCAGAGCACAGGCAGGTAACTTCATGTGTGACATGGGCTCCTGTCAGTGGATTCCAGGAGGGGACAGGACAAGGAAGAGCACATATACACATGAGCAATCCAAGGGGATCAGGTGGAAGCCAGTTGGCCTGTCAGAACTAGCTGCCAGTCATCTCTGCTGCATTTCATTGGTTATAGATGAGTCTCTAAAGACAGGCAGGTTGTGGAGTTCAAGATACTGTGGTATTCGATGAAAAACTACAGCCTGCCATGAAACCATGAAATGCAGGAGATGATAAAGGGTTTAACCAAAAAAATGGAAATGGAGAAGGAAAGGAGACACAATTTCATGGTTGTACACCAGCTGCTCTGGAAGATGGGGATGAGGGATAAAGCCCAGATAATGGGAAAATGAGGCAGAAATCTTGGAAAGAAAGTTGATTTGAAAGTGGTACATACTGCCGGGCAGTGGTGGTGCACACCTTTAATCCCAGCACTCCAGAGGCAGAGGCCAGCCTGGTCTACAGAGTGAGTTCCAGGACAGCCAGGGCTATACAGAGAAACCCTGTCTCGAAAAACAAAAAAAAAAAGTGGTACATACTTACTTTGAAGATCTGCCAGGACAGACCCGATGCCATAATCAATGGATAACCAGGAATTCAGGGCTGTTGCTATAAAGGTTAAAGTTGAAGACATACATATGTCTGAGTTGTTGGAAAAGGAGATGGTTAAGGAAATATACATGGCAGAAAGTAGGTAAATTCTGAGACAATAACTAGAGTGGCTGAGTCATAATCTGTGTTTATAATAGTAAGAAAAAGCAGTTTGTGCTTAGAGAAGTATTCTCAGACTAGAGACCAGAACTTTGGCACAGTAGGTGAATGTAGCAGATATCTGGAATGGTTTATTTAGCAGCTACTCCAATCTCTTTCTGGAGTGTTACTCCTTTCTGAAGAACTAAAAACTATATTTCCTGGACTCTCTTGCAGCTTTAGTTCCGTAGGCCAAATTGGATTGCCCAAATTAGTTGCAGCATGCCAAAAATGAAAGGCAGAAGGCAGAACTGTGTGTTTACCTTTCCCACTAGTAACTGCAGTAGTGGTACCTTGGTTGTCTCTGTGACAACTGCAACAGAGGTCTACATCCTCATCTTGTGTGTGTGTGTGTGTGTGTGTGTGTGTGTGTGTATATATATATATACACACACATATATATATTTACACACATTGAGAGACGTGATCAGATCACAGTAGAGGGGGCATGCTTCTGACGTTAGGCAGCTGTGGCTTTCCAGAAGCAGCTTGGTCACTCTACAGTTCCTGATACTGGTGTGGCAGCATTCCCTTGGGGTGGCTTTGGCAGGAAATACCAAAAGCTCAATTGAAATTCTGGATCTTCAGTCTTCCAGTCATTTTTGCAAGATGCCTGCCAAGAAGGCTCTTTCTATTTAAATTAGTGGGATAAGTGCTGTTCATTGTAACTTGTCCCTAATGACAGAATAGGACCAAAGACAAAAAAGTAAAAGAAAACTCTTGTGTATATCTAGGCACCTCTTGTAGCAGAACCTTAGGAGAATTATAAGTGAGACAGATCTCAGAGGGCAGCCACAAGCAGGCTAGGGAAGAGGAAAGAGATCAAGTGACCAGAGAATGGATGTTGATGTCCTGGATAGGAGGAGCTAAGTATTAGTTCTTCCCCAAGGAAGGTGCAAGGTAGACAGATCCAGGCAGAAACTAGCATAATATTGAAAGGACATTGATTCCTCAAGACCAAAAGGCCCATGGATAAGAATCTCTCAAGAATATTAAAGAGACCAATATTAGTTCATATTTTTTAAAAAGCTGAGACAAGGAACTAGGTGTCTCTCAAGTATATAGAGAAAAAGAGACCAATATTAGTTCATATTTTTTTAAATTGAGACAAGGAACCAGATGTGGTGGCGCACACCTTTAGTCCCACCCAGCACTTGGGAGGCAGAGGCAGGTGGATCTCTGTGAGTTCCAGGCCAGCCTGGTCTACAAAGTGAGTTCCAGACAACCAGGACTACACAGAGAAACATTGTTTCAAAAAAAAACCAAAAAACAAAAATAAATTTTTAAGAGAAGGTCTCACAATGTAGCCCAGATTAACCTTAAACCTTAAACTCATGATCTTCCTCCCTCAGCCTCCTGAATACTGGGATGACAGGCATGTACCATACCTGATTGCGATGACCTTTTAAATGGAAACAGACTTGATGTTTGTGTTTATTTGTCCCCAGCTGGACCCTTAAAATATCAGACCGACAGCTACCTATATCCTTAAAGCTGGTATCTTAAAGCTTGCAAGGTCAATACTGTGGCTAATGGTATGTATGAACCCTTGTGGACTGGACTCCCACCCTGAGAAAGAAACAGAGAAGGGGAGGGGAGAATATAAAAAAAAATTAAAATGTCCTGGCTTCAAACCAGAATTCTTGAGGTAGAGTCCTCCATGACAGCTTCATCGTGAAAAGAAACATAGTTGCAGTGTGGCCATGATGGGGTCCTGGAGTTCATATTGAAAATGCTACCACAGAGCTACATAATATGCGGTCATTTTTCTTATAATGAAGTTTTACCTTCACCCAAGAATCACTCTGCTGAGGTGAGTAAAAGGTGGCCCCACCCCTGACCAAAATCCAATGCCAAGAATAAGTTGGCGTGGGACTTGGACAGATTCTTTCACTCCTCCATGCTATAACTTCCCCGTCCACACAACAGCTTTGGTCAAAGGATTTGGTAAAGTCTCATATGGCTGTGACCTGGAGCAGCTCTGTGACCCTCCAGCTGCAACACCACATAAGTCCTTTAGCTGCAAAAGGTTTTGTGTGCACAGACAAGTGTAGCCGCCCAGCAGGTGATACCACGAACCACAGAAAACCGTGATCTGATACCTGAGCTTTCTCTTTCCTGAGTTAGCCAGATCAACCTCTCCAGCCCTGGCCTCAAAGAACTGCAGATGAAGGACCCTGACTGGGCATGTGCAGCTCGTGACAAAAAGGACATTTTTTTTTTCATTAAATTTTCATTAGACCCTCATCCAAAGTCATTTTCCTACATATTAATGCATGTTTTTATTTTATTACTACGTCCAAATCAAATTTCAAGAACCTTTTATGTGCAAGTCCTTGCTTAGCTTCAAAGAAAGGCTTGACACTTTCATCTCTTTTCAGGGAACAAATGCCCCTACAAATGAGGAAGAGGACACTGAACACCTTTCCTTTGTAAGGAACTTGTTCGTGTCCTTCATCATCATTTGAAAAGTATGGTACAGGATTTCTAATGTACTCTGCAAAGCCAGGAAGCAATGTCACTTCTTTGGGCTCCCACTCACTCCTTAGAAAGAAACTGCCTTCCAGCCTTTAGTTTCTTGTTTTATGATCCTAGGATGCAACCATGGCTTCCTCCAACCTTCACTCTGCTCAGCTCTAGATTACAAATGCCCTGAGGGAAAAGCATGTGCTCTTTGCCCCTGGGTCCTACCCACATCTGACACCGTGCCTGTACCCACTTAGACACTCCTGCACAGCGGCCAGTGAAGGCTGGCTTCCTAGAAATGGTGCCTAGAAATTATGGTAGAATTCCAGCTATGAAGTGCACTTTGAGCTTCCTCAGGTGCCTGCCATGACTTCGAGCTTCCACCTCCTCAGACTGGGACTACATCTGTGCATGCCACCACACCTAGCTTTCTAACTTAGGTTCTAAGGCTTGAACTCAGATACCCATGTTTAGGAGGTAAGTGCTTAATAGATTAAACCATCCTCCCAAACCCTAACATCCCCCCCACCCCTACCTATCCCACCCCACACCCACCGTGCGCACATCTATCTATTCCTGCCATAGAAAGCCCTGTGCATCCTCCTGGAGTTTGTGTTTCTCACAGTCTTTGACACACACACACACACACACACATCCCCTAGGCATCTGCTCACTCTCAGGCCCTGGCACCCCTGGTCGTCTTATTCCTTCTCCTGTCTACACTCTGTCCCTCTTGCCTCCTTGTACCTTTTTCCCGAGGCTGCCTTGATTCTCGTTCTTCTCCTCTGTTCTGCTTCTATTTGTGTTTTTCCTCTAACCTGTTGTGGGTTTGCTACCTGTGATTCTCCACTCATTTCTGTGAGCTTGCTTAGTTGGCTAGTTCTACTCAGTGAAAGTTCACAAATCCTTTTCTACTCAGCACACACATACACACACTCACACACATAACACACTCACACACAGACACATGCACACATACACACTAACACACACATGTACACACACAAACACAGGCATACACACATGCATGCACACACAAGAACACATACATATTAACACACAAACACACTCACACACATGCACACATATACACTAACACATAAACAAAAGCATGTACACACACATTCACACATAAAAAGTAACACACACGTATACACACATGTACACACAGGCATGTACACACACATGCACAAACAAGAGCACATACTTACACACTAACACACACATGCATCCACACAATCACACTCACAAACACAGACAGGAACACGCACACTCTCTCACACAAACACACTCACACATACAAACACATATACACACAAACACACACATGCACATATAAGAACACACTGTCATGCACTAACATACTCACACACTAACACACACATGCATGCACACACACAAACACAGGCAGGTACATACAAACACACTCTCACACATACACACACACACACAGACACACACACATAAACATGCATGCATGCACACACCATTTTTCTCCTTCCTTGCCAGCTTTCTTAGACTCCAGAACCCAATAGGCATTTGATGCTTAACTCCAAACTGTCCCTAATTCTTCCATCTTCATCAGAAACTGAGATATTACTGCTAATAGGATAAAACTTCGTGCCCTTTTGAGTTTTAAAACTTTACTAGGGGTTGGTATAATACACCACACAAATGTAAGGACCTAAGTTTAGACCCCCACCACCCATATAGTACAGCACTGTGCCTAGAATCCCAGCACTAGGCAGCAGAGGTAGGAGGATCCCAGAGGTTCCCTGGCCAACTAGTCTAGCCAAGTTAATGAGCTCCAGGTTCACTGAGAAACCCTGTCTCAAAAACAGAAAAACAAAAAACAAAAAACAAAACCAAAACCAAACCAAGACCAAAAAAACTCAGCGTTATTAAGATACAACTATAAGCTACATAGCTTTTCCTGGGGAGATGATGAAAAAAATCTATTATCTTTGGACAGCAAAGGCACCAACGAACTAAAGAAAAGTTTCTGTCTACGTTCAGGTTTCGGAACCAATAAGCTTGGCAGGATTGATTACAGGAGCATGGGTGAATCAAAAGCAGCTATACCACTGGGCAGGCCTGTGGGAGACTTCCAGACAGTCATCCCACTGAAGAATTCTACCGGAAGCATGGACATGAAAAGTGCCACCACTGAATAGCCCTTTGGGAAACTTGGGACAGATTCACTCCAGGAATCACCTTAGTTGCCTTATCTAAAGAAGGGGAGAGGGAAGCCTGTGAGCTCTGAGAGACCCTGTCCCTAACATACCACCACAAGAGTATATTAGTAAGCGAGTTGTTGAGAGGGCCTCCTGTGGCTGACCACAGTGGTTCTGATTCAAGGTGACAATAGCTAGAGCCAACCTATTGGAAACAGCTGGGCACCATCAAGGATCCTCCTGCTCATCCACTCAACGCTGTACTTTGTTGGCTTTGTCACTGTGGCAAATGCCTGAGAACAGCATCTTCAAGGAGAAAAAGATTGATTTGGGCTCACAGTTCAGTCCACAGTGAATTGGCCATTGACTCTGGGCCAGTGGCATGGCAAACTTATCATATCATATGGAAACATGTGGTACTGTTCTTCAAAATGCTCACCACAGCAGAGAAAACATGGGAGTTTTCTATGACACTGGGGACAAGACAGACCCTTCAACAGCAGACTCCTAGAATCCTACTCCTCCATTGAAGCACCTGTGCCAAAGTTTCTACCATCGATTATTAAATTATAACTATAAATTAAATTATAACACCCTGCATTAACTCATTGACAAGGTCAAAGCCCTCATGATTCACTCACTTTCTAAAAGTTCCTATCTCTGAACCCAGTGGGACTAAGCCTTCAATGGGAGCTTTTAGAAGACAGGTAAGACTCAAGCGATACTATGTGCCATTCGATGTTTCTCAGCATATTCACAGACTTGTGATAATCACCTATACAGTCAACTTGAGAACATTTTCTTCTCTACCACAAAACCTATATCAATAATCCCCTAATCCTCTCATGCCAGGTCCCTAGTGAATATTAATTTGCTTCTTCTTCTATGGATTTTTCTATTCTAGGCATTTTATGTAAATAAAAATCCCTCAGCATGTGATCTTGGAAGGGTTTTCTCACTCAGCATAATGTTTTCAATGTTCACCTATGCTGTGGCATGTAGCAGTACTTCATTTACATAAACATCACATTTTGTCGTTCATTGGATGGTAAATTTACATTGTTTCCACTTGGGACATGATGAATGGTGCTTCTGTGAACATCTACATACAAGTTTAGGCAAATGAATGTTTTCAGTTCTCTTTGCTCTACATAGTCGTACAACCCTAATTCCATGCTTACTTTTTGAGGAACTGCCAAATTACTTTCCAAAGGACCATTTTCTATCCTCCCAGTATCGAATGAGAGTTCCAGCTGAGGCACACCTTTTACCAGGTTTTCTATTATCTTTGTTGCAATCTACTCAATTTAGAAAGTGTGAACTACTTTGTTATCTTTGTTTCAGTCTAGTCAACTTTATTATCTTGTTGCAACCTAGTCAATTTAGTTTCTATTGTGCATTTCAGGAATAGCTAATGAGGGCTAATGATGCCCTAGTGGAGGCCACCAAGTTTGCCCAGCAGACGCCCTCACGGGATGAGCAATCTCACCAGCTCTGTTTCTGAGTTGTAACTTCATACACTATCAATTCGAATTTCTTATTAGATATAGAACTGACAAACAATTCTCTCCTGTTATGTGGATTGGCTCTTCCATTTCAGTGTATGAGTGTTTTGCTTGCACATACATGTGTATACCACATATATGTAGTGCCTTCAGAGTCTAGAAGATGAAGTAAGACCCCCAAAACATGCAGATGGTTTCAAGCCTCCACATGGGTCATAGGAACTGAACCCAGGTCCTCTGCAAAAGTTGCAAGTGGCGGGGCAGTGGTGGTGCATGCCTTTAATCCCAGCACTTGGGAGGTAGAGGCAGATGGATTTCTGAGTTCGAAGCCAACCTGGTCTACAAAGTGAGTTCCAGGACAGCCAAGGCTATACAGAGAAACACTGTCTTGAAACCCCACCCCCCAAAAAAAGGAAAGTTGCAAGTGTTAACTTCTGATGAGCCGTCTCTCCAGCCCATCTTCCACTTTCTTAATGTTATCCTTTGAAACACACAGGTTTTATATTTTGATGAAATGCAGTTTTTTGTCACTTGTCCATATGATATCACATCTGTCTCAGACCTCTCTGCCTAACCTAAATCAAGAATATGTACTTATGTACCTTTGTGTAAGAATTTTAGAATTTAATTGTTACACTTAAGACTATGATCAGTTTGGAGATATTTTGTGTATATATATCATAAAGAAATATAACCTTTTAGCTTTTAAATAATATTTTATTCACATTTTAATAGATAATCTTTACTTATTTATATATGAATTACAGTGTAATATTTTAGCATATATATAGTATATAATGACTAAATATATAGACAATTTTCATATGCATTGCCTGGACCATTATTTACTTGTATTATGAATGTCCAAAGTCTTCTCTTCCAGCTCTTTTGAAATAATAAACTATTGTTGATTATAGTCACTCCACTATGCCATTGGACACCAGAACCTATTCCTTCTTTCTGACTGTAAGTTTATGTGTGTTTTTCTATTAACCAGCTTCTATTCCCTTCCACAGCCCTTCCTCACCTCTGGCAACCACCATTCTATCTGTACATGTCTGAGGTCAACTTTCAATTTCTACATATGAGAACATGATGTATTTGCCTAAGTAATTCTATTTAACATAATGTTTTCCAAACTCGTCGATGTTATTATAAATGTCAGACTCTCATTCTTTTCCATGCTATGTATATATCATATTTAACCTATTTATTAATTTTTTATTCATTCACATGTCCTTCTTTACATTTGGATACACAATTGTCCTACTACCATTGGTTCAAAATAGGAGTCTTTTGTTTGCTTGTTTTTTTTTTTTATTTTAAAA
>NW_022196897.1:57248456-57248820 GCF_008632895.1 Mastomys coucha
CACATTCTTGTTTCCCTTTTGTACCACTGCTCCTCCCAGAGACCCCCCCTTCAACATCTACAATATCTTTTTTGTCATATTCCCTATTATAAAATATTATAACAATAAAAATAAGTATTATAAAAGTTGTTTGATATAAAACAACAATCAATTTAACAGTCTTATGTAGGTGCTTGTCTTCAGCAATAGTGAAAATACATTTTTCTCAATATAATTTTTAAATAACTCCAAACATATTAACTGTATACTTAAAAATAATATATCACTACTAGTATTTTCTTAAATAAACATGAATAATATAAAGTCTTTTTGTTTGTTTTGTATTTAGTAGAGTTTAAAATCTTGGCTCTTACTATGGTACAAG
>NW_022196897.1:57249086-57252843 GCF_008632895.1 Mastomys coucha
AGTTCTGCTGCACCAAGAAATTAACTGTAGGCTCGATTTTTGGATACAGACTTCCTGCTATGGTCAAAACTATTTGATTTGAGTGACTTCATTCTCAGCCCACAGAGAACAGGTTACCTCCATTTAAGAAATGGTGTAGGTATTAAGATGGTCTATCCATAAAGTCATTCACCAACTATTTCAATGAACAATGGTTCTGCTTGGAGGGTGGCACAGACATTAGGTGAGGGTAAGAATTTGGTTCATTAGCTGTGATAATTTGGAAAAGCATTCATCTCAGAGAAAGAGTAACTTATAAAGTCCTCTTCTTCAAACTTGATTCAAGAGTTACAAACATCAAGCAAAGCATTCAGTCTCACTCTTTGTTGTTTGTTTGCTTGTGTTTTGAGACAGGGTTTCTCTGTGTAGCCCTGGCTGTCCCGGAACTCACTCTGTAGACCAGGCTGTCCTTGAACTCAGAGATCTGCCTGCCTCTGCCTCCCAAGTACTAATATTAAAGGCATATCCCACCATGCCTGGCTCAAAATAGGAGTCCTTTATTTCTCTGTGTGGTTGTTGTTTAGTTGGTTCATTGGGTTTCTAATTTTGTTTGTTTGTTGTTGTTTTGTAATTTTCTTATTCTAACCTATATTTTGGGTTTTCTCTTAAAATGTTGAGTCACACTTTCACCAGTTCCTCATCAAACCTTCTTCATCTCAGCCCTAGGTAAGTAGGGTATAGGATGGCTGCACCTGGCCTCTTGGATAGCCAGGCCCAGTGGAGAGGTAGCTCTCAGACATAGAGCTGCACAGGGACCCAGAGTAAATGTTCAACATTTAAGCCAGGACAAAGAACTCGCCCTGACTTCTCTAATCTGTCCCCACCTGGTCACACTACAGTTTAAATTCTTGAGCTGCAACTCCTTATGGGTTACAGAACTGAATGTGAGGGTTGCAAACAAAATTAGCAACAGTAAAATGGTATGGAAGTGCAGTGATCCAAAACTAATTCAAAATCAAACATATGATGAATCTGAGTGAGGACATGTGCTCCTCCAAGCTTGTAGCGGCTGTGTTGGTACAGAACACATACAGCATGCACACTTTGAGTTGAACACCATGCAAGGCCAATGAATGCTGCCTGAGGCCAAAGTTGAGACTATTGTATGTGATGAACTAACAGTGTCTTTACTGAATGAAGCTTCCTGATCTTATAGATACATATGATATAATCAGGAAAAACATAGACTGCCTTAATATTGTCATTCCTCAGCATATAAGTACCTGATTTGCATCACTATATATATCTATTGTGTTAAAAGTTTCATCTTTAAAATTGTTGAATTGCTAGAGTGATTTTCAGTGTGTGTGTGTGTGTGTGTGTATTTTTTGACTTAGGGTTAGGATGGAATTTTCAACAACTTTTGAAATTGCCCTAACACATTTCTTCCCTTTTATACTGCATATTTATTTGAAGTAGCAATCTTAATGTTGACAGTTATATAATCAAAATATCATTCAACTCCGAAAAATATTGAAGATGCTCTCTGCCCTGAAGTATCAATTGACAACAAAGGTTTAATACTTTATGTAAAAATAAAAAGCAAAGCTAGGCATGTAGGCACACAATTTTAATCCCAGCACTTGGGAGACAGAGGCAGGGGAATCTGTGTGTTTAAGGCTGCTGGTGGGTCTGAAATGTGAGTTCTAGGCCAGCCTAACTATTTCATAGTAAGACCCCCGTCTGCAAAACAAACACAAAAACCAAATGACAAGCACATATACCTCACTAGGATGCAAATCTGACTTCATCTTTAGTAAATGGTAAAAATAAATGGAAGTTATCTAAAACTACTTCATGATTTATCATCACCTTTTTGCTTGTATGCCTATTTTCTAGGCATATATACCTCAGATCACATGGCAATTTCTTGGGAGAAAGGGAGCCATGAGGTCCCTTACCCTCCCCTGTGGGCTCCTCCTGTTTATGCGGTTTTTGTGTAACATTTGTCATGCAGTTGGAGCCCACTTCCCAACAACACTGAGTTATTAAACATCTCTGGAACACACAGCACTTTGAATGACAGGTCAAAGAAATGCTAACACAGTTCGAGGAGATAAAAAACAACAAACAAACAAACAAAACCTCCCCTAGTTTTTGGCCTGTTACCTACTGACTCCATTTAGAAACTTAAAATCCAAATTAAGTAGAAGGTTTCAGCCAAGTAAACATTTCAGGGGAAGGGAAAATCTCAAGGGAAGGGAAAGGTTTGGTCCCCAGGCCACGCTCCCAGCATGACAGCTGCATGTGTCTGAAACCACCACACTAAGGAAGAAGATTAGCCTGTCTGTCTCTTTTTGTTGCAGGTTTTAGGGCATCTGTAGTTTGGTCTGCAGCTTAAACAGTAAGACCAGCTCCAAATTTAGAAGAGTATCTGACTGCAGCCCCTCCAGACCACGACCACATTTTTAAAAAGTTTCAATTGCAGAGGCAAAGTTTGATCTCTTCCATGTAGAGCTCTGAGAACAATAGCAGCTTTCTGTGGTTGCTTCTGCGACTTCAAAAGACTGCAAAAATGCCTGGTTGTAATGACTGAAGCAATGTGCAGGCATCCTCCTGAGGCCCTGTGCCCATTAGCACAGGAAAATCCATCCATCCCCTTCCCCTCTCAGATCCTTTACTAAACCAAGTCCATTCAGGCAGCTGGAAGGTCGAGCCTTGAAGGGACCAGGCCAGACCCAGTTGGGGAAACTAGAGCGTTATAAAAACCCAATGAGATAAGAATGTGTTGAGATGACCCATATAGTACATAAATTTTTTTTTTAATTGGAAAGCTGGAAAGAGACAGGACATAAAGTTAGGTGGGTAGGGAAGTGAAGGGGATCAGGAAAGAATTCGGGGAAGAGGAAAACATAATCAAAATATATTTTATGAAAATATTTGCCATTAAAGTAGGAAATCAAAAACCAGGGAGGGGTGTTTATATTGAAGGTAGCGGAAAATAAAAGCTCTGGGGGGATAAGTATCAGGCTAGGCCTGATACAGCCACAGCCCAGGGTTGTAGAGGAGACAACCTCTTTGCGCCCCTTTGCGTGAGTACTAGTGTAGGTTCATCTCTCCCGCCTCTGCTAGCTTGCAGTGTGCACCGGGATGACTCCTGCGGCCCGCCCGCCTGCAAAGGAGCTGCAAACTTCTCTGTCTCCGAACCCTGCAGCTCCGGGAGCAGTTTGGATTACTGCTCAGTCCTGCCAGCCGCCCTCCTGGAGAGACTAGTATTCAAGCTCCCCGCCCCCCGCCGCGGTGAAAGTTTGCTCCCACTTCGCCGCTCCCCCACCTCCTCCCCTAGGCAGCAAGACCGCGTAGGAGTTCCCGGGTCCGTGCTGCACAAATACACTCATCAACAAAGGAAAGCCCATTAAACCTTCCCTCCTGTGAACTCGCCCCCGCGGATACCTCTTTGAACTGACCCCCACCCCGCAGCCCCGGAGCCGTTTGGGGCGCGCTGGCCCTCCCGGGCTAGCTCCCTCCCTCCTGGCTGCGCACTTTTGCTGCCCGCTTGGTCTTTGAAGTCTCTTTACATTACCGCACAGCAGCCACGCGCTCTTACCCCGCGCGGGGGCTTTGTGTAACGGAACTGACATTTGGCCTTGATACCTGTATCTCTTGGTGATTGCAACAAATTTCTCAAATAAATATTGTGCTTTGATCTCCCTGCATTGCATTTTTAATGGACGCTCCAAACATTACTTCATTAGGAAGATTTTTTTTTCTTTCTTTC
>NW_022196897.1:57252904-57257816 GCF_008632895.1 Mastomys coucha
GGGTGGAGGAGGCGTGTAAAGCGCAGCTCTTCGAAGTCTCTTTCCAAAGTCTTGGTTGGGCCTGGGAGGGCTGGAACTGTTTCAACAAATTCGGTGGTGAAGCGACTACGGTGGTCCATACTGAGTGTACTGTGCGCTTAACACAGTCCTATAGACTTTGCGCTTACGTACTCTTTTAAGCCTACAAGCATTCTACTGAGGCAGCAAATTTTACAGATGGGCAAACAGAGGCATACTTACCAGGATTCTCAGAGATAAGTGGGGGAGGAGAAACCTGGCTTCAAAGTTTGAGCCCTTAGCAGCTCTGCTGGGCACCAGTGGCGGATTAATTGTCTAAAGAGACTGTCTTAGCTGAAAAAGTTAAGTCCTATAACTATGGAGGTGCAAATTGACTCTTCTTGCCTTTTTGATAAAGTAGCTAACACATTGGGCCAAAGAGGATACTCCCAACTTGCTTTTCTGCCTCCCGAGAAAGTCAAGTTTGAAAGGCCCAGAACTAGACAGATTGCCTTCCAGATTGCCCTTGGGTGAGCTCACTGGCTTCAGATGCGCGCGTTTTGAAATGTCTACTTCTGGTCCCAGGTTTCTCCAGGGCTGGATCCTTGCAGCCAGGCATGAGAAGAAGCCGGTCAGCCAGGCCTCAGAGCAACCCACAGAGTCCTCTCCCCTTGCGGTTTCCACAGCACAAAATCCGGTGTTCAGGAGGCTGTGACCCCGTGGGCTGAGCTGTGAGGTGGCTGCTAACTAGACCAGGACTGACACCTCGTCGGGGAGAAGGAGATGTTAATGTGAGGCCTGTTGGTCATTTCCATTTCGAAGGTGTGTCGGGAACCTGGGAGAATATGGGCCTCCTTTAATAGCGCAGTGGCAGGGCTCTTGATGGGCTTGTGAAGGGCACCTGCGTGCGGCGCAGAGTCCGAAGTGGGAAGAGTCCCTCTAGCCTTTGGCGCTACTTTGGAAGTCAGGCCACCGGGTCCTGGAACATCTGTCCTGATCGCATGGTGGTCTCTGGGCGACGCATAAACACCTCGCAGGAGCTGAGCTGGTTCAGGGTTTCCAGAGAGACTGGCGACCTCGGAGGCTGAAAATTCGGTAAGCAGAGAGGCGGGAGAAGAATCAGGCTAAGTCAACCTCAGGCGAAACACTTCTCTGTGATTCACTTTAGCTACCGCTGGCAGGTCGTGCACTGGGCTCCGGGCTGGCGAAGGCCCCGTGTCGCCCACATCACCTCTGGTCTATCACTTTCGGCTCCCGGAACTACCAGGGGAGGGTCCTGGGCGGAAGGCAAGCAGGAGACCGACTGACCCTGCTGGAGCAGCCAACAACTGCCAATGAAGTTTTGAGGGGGGTACATCCTGGAGAAGACTTCAATGCCTGCGACAAAGCACTCCAGTGGATGAACTTCTTTCCATTGAGGACTGGAACAGTTTGCTTTGACTTTTGTTTCCCCTCCAGGGACTTCCTCCCAGAGATCTGCGGTTCCTCAAGCCAGGGGGGTGGGGTCGGGAGGGAAAGGGGAGTGCAAAGTAGTACCCAAGCTTTGGTGTCCAGCTTGTGACATCGCGCGCATTTGATGATACTAAGAGAAGTTACAAGCATCGCTGGCCGAAGTCTGACGGAGCGAACCAGTGGGACGCTTGCCCGGTCCTGCTCAACACACAGAACTGTTTGTCTGGAAAGTACAGTCCAATCCCCCTCCCACAACACACACACCCTCGGCGCCCACCGCCCCAAGTGTATGTTCCGGGTTGTTCTGGTGTCCTGCCAAGCTCGGTTGTGGCAGGAAGCAGTAAGCGCAGTGCGGGTTTTTTTTTTTTTTTTTTTTCACTCTGCAAAAGTTATAGCCGGACGAGAACTTCCAGGTCACCAGTGGGAGCTTCAAGCGGCTTGTCAAGCGGGTGGGCCTGGAGCGTGTGCGCCACCCACTGCCTCGCGGGAGGCCGCCCAGCCTGGCCCAGGGTCACAGCGCCGCCTGCTCCTCCGCAGGCGAGTAGGGGGGGTGGGACACGCGGCCGAGCGGGTTTGGTCAGTCCCACGCCCCGCCCCAGGAGCCCGCTTTCGTCCGCAGTGTGTGGGTGCAGAAGTACGGGGAAGTTACCCCTCGTCCCAGTCTCAAAGTACTGTGTCTGAAAGCTGAAGGCAGATTTTTTTTTCTAGAGATAACAAAGACACTTTGTCACTTTGCGCGCTGCCTTGGTGCAAATCTTTAATTGCAAGTGGGGATGGGGGATCGAGTGTCCCGAGCAACCCAAGCGCGAGTCTCCAGGCGGCAAGGCCCCCTTTGATCAGGAAAATCCAATTATTTGTGTATATACATTTCCCACATAGTGATTACTTCATTAATTGTCCCGCCTTTATCTCCTCCCTTCCCATCCCCCCTAATAATCAGTTCTTTTATCCAGACCAACAAACACACCATAGGAGCTTTGTGGATTCAAAGGATTTGCTTTCGCTTCTGAAAGAGCCGCTATTCTTTGATGATTGGGTAGCGGCAAACTTCAAAGCCATAAATCTTTCCTCTGACTGGCTGGCGGCCCAGCAAAGCCCTTATCAAATTCTTGGAGGTGATTCTGAAGCGCTCAGACCGCGAGAGGGGCGAGCGAGCGGGGCGCGGGTGGGGAGGACTGGGAGGCACGCTGGGCGGCCGTTCATCCTCGCCTTCGGGTGTCCATGCCTCGGCGGCGGCCGCGTCCCGCTCCACGGCGAGCGGCCTTCAAGCAGTAGCCATGGCCGCTGTGGCCGTCCTCCGGAACGACTCACTGCAGGCCTTCCTCCAGGTCAGGGCAGGGCCCGGAGCGGGCGGGAGCAGGTGGGAATGGCGTAGTCGGGTCTGGGCGGGTACTTTGAGCACCTTAAAATCTCAAAAGGACGCTCCCGCTTAAGGGTGCGACTGGAGTCAGACCTAAGGGCACTCACGCCAACTTGATACTTAATCTGGTGTGTGTGCGTGTGTGCGTGTGTGTGTGTGTGTGTGTGTGTGTGTTGCCTTTCTGGAGTATGTGGATGTCAGAATGGCAGGAAATTGAGTTCACCTTGCTGGACTCTCCTGCTGACTTCAGCCTAGGATGGGCTAAGGAGGAAAAGCAGTAACTTCTTGGAAGAGCTTATAAAATACTAGCGTAGATGACTCCACAGCCCCACTGTGGGTGTTTCTAGGTATTCCTAACCGAGTCCCGTCCCTCTTTTGCACTTCCCTTAAAAGATGCTTGGCATCTCTTTGAACCAAGTAGTTGAACGGGAAGCGACCGCACACCAGGGGTAGCACTGGCGCTGAAAGTTTCCCGGGACCGCTGGGTGCGCGCGCGGGATGCTGTGAGGTCTGGGGGGGAGGGACGGCGGGGCCGAGGAGGGGCGGGGGTATAATAGTGGGGGTGGCGGCCCTGCCCTGAGTCGGCGCTTGAACCGCTAACCTTTTGTCTCTTCCACCCTCCCTCGCCGCCGCCCATGCAGGACCGCACCCCCAGCGCCTCCCCGGACCTGGGCAAGCACTCGCCCCTGGCGCTGCTGGCCGCCACCTGTAGCAGGATCGGCCAGCCCGGCGCTGCGACAGCACCCGACTTCCTTCAGGTGCCCTATGATCCAGCGCTGGGTTCACCCTCCAGGCTTTTCCACCCGTGGACTGCCGACATGCCCGCGCATTCGCCGGGCGCCCTGCCGCCCCCACACCCCAGCCTGGGGCTGACGCCACAGAAAACACACCTGCAGCCGTCCTTCGGGGCAGCCCACGAGCTCCCGCTCACGCCCCCCGCGGATCCGTCCTACCCTTACGAGTTCTCGCCGGTCAAGATGCTGCCCTCGAGCATGGCGGCTCTGCCTGCCAGCTGCGCGCCCGCCTACGTGCCCTACGCCGCGCAGGCCGCATTGCCCCCGGGCTACTCCAACCTGCTGCCTCCGCCGCCACCACCGCCTCCACCGCCCACCTGCCGCCAGTTGTCCCCCGCCCCAGCCCCGGACGACCTCCCCTGGTGGAGCATCCCACAATCGGGCGCGGGGCCGGGGAGTTCCGGAGTTCCAGGGACCAGCCTCTCCAGCGCCTGTGCCGGGCCTCCCCACGCTCCCCGCTTCCCTGCCTCAGCGGCCGCTGCTGCAGCGGCGGCGGCCGCCTTGCAACGGGGTCTGGTGTTGGGCCCGTCGGACTTTGCCCAGTACCAGAGCCAGATTGCCGCGCTGCTGCAGACCAAGGCCCCCCTGGCGGCCACGGCCAGGAGGTGCCGCCGCTGCCGCTGCCCCAACTGCCAGGCGGCTGGCGGTGCCCCGGAGGCGGAACCGGGCAAAAAGAAGCAACACGTGTGCCACGTGCCGGGCTGCGGCAAGGTGTACGGCAAGACGTCGCACCTGAAGGCGCACCTGCGCTGGCACACGGGCGAGCGGCCGTTCGTGTGCAACTGGCTCTTCTGCGGCAAGAGCTTCACGCGCTCCGACGAGCTGCAGCGGCACCTGCGGACTCACACGGGCGAGAAGCGCTTCGCCTGCCCCGAGTGCGGCAAACGCTTCATGCGCAGCGACCACCTGGCCAAGCACGTGAAGACGCACCAAAATAAGAAGCTCAAAGTCGCGGAGGCCGGGGTGAAGCAGGAGAACCCGCGGGACCTATGAGTGCACCGGGACACTTCCGAGGCCACTCCTGCCCAGGGGATCCTTCCCAGCACCTTTGCTGGCACGCCCGGGTACTTGCCATCGAGGTAGCTGACAGAGAGGAAACTTAAAAATGAACTTTTTATTGGTCCTCTTCCAGAGACGAAGTCCTGCCGCCCGGCCCTAGAGCGGAGGGCAGGGCAGGCAGGGCTGGAAACTGGGTAGTAGTTGAGAACCCCAAGTTACCCCAGGAGGATTCCAAAGTCTGAGCCATCGCCTGCCTGGGAGACTTAACATTAGGGGATTCTACCCAGGGCTGGCCTGGCTTGTGGGAATC
>NW_022196897.1:57257826-57293780 GCF_008632895.1 Mastomys coucha
AACAGAAGGACTTTGAGAGGTTTAAAAACAGGGCTTAAGTTTTTGCTAGGCCCAATTCGGACTTTGTACAGGTTATTTAATAATAGCTTTGTTAAAGAGTAATTATAATTATAACGTTAATAAATGTTTCTGTTCTCAGCTCCACGCAGAGCTACAGCATGGTACGTTTCTGTAAAGGGATCAGCAGTTGGCAGCGTGAAAATAAATATGTTCATTCAAGGGTCTCCTCGGGAAGACCCCCGCCGAGCTAGTCTCCTCTGATCTTTTCTTCTTCCTGGAGTCTGCTGAGAGGTCAGGTTTCACCAGGGATCTGTTGGTTCCTGTGTGCTGCCTGTGTCACTGGCGATCTTTGGTTTCTAAAAGTTTAGGCAAGCATGTACTGGTTGCATGGGCAGGCGCAGAGTAGTCAAGTTTCCTGGTAAAGAGGCTAAGGCAAGATTTGCCATTTCCAGTTTAGGTTTCTAGAATTTAGTGTGTTGTTTGCTTTTTAAATTTGATAACCTGCTGCACAGAGACTGAGGCAAATTTACAGTTGTTGATATTCTTGGGTCCCTTTGGAGGAGCTATGTTTTCTCAGGGCCTTCTCCCAGGTGAGATTTTTAGAGTTCAATAGAGAAGTTGGCAGCTCCTACATAGAGTGATCTGTGCCCGGGTAACATCAAAAAGGTTGCTGTCAGTCTTACAGCATTCCAGCCTGGCCATACACTACTTGTTTGCTAATCTTAACAAGCCTTTCACGCAGCTAAAGATGGACCAGTTTTAATTCTTCTTATAGCTTGGGTTTTCTTTTGAATCACTCTGCCAAACAGATTTTCTCAGGGAAGAATCAGAAATGCTTGCTCATAGCTAAGAAACGTAGGAAAATTATATAGGTGTCTCAACCTTTCTCTAACTTTTAAAAGTTTGAAGTCCTTAAGTGTCTCAACTCATTTGTATTGTAATATTTGGAGCAAGCAACTAAACTCTTTCACTTAGAATCAGCAAAACTCAAAGTGGAATTTAAATTTTGTTGCTGTCTTAATGAAGAAATGCAGCGAATGGTCTTTTCATGGTAGAATTGTGTATACGTATTTATGATTTCTCACAGCCTTCAAGCTTGCTATTAATTTTTGCTTGAAGTAAAAGGCAATTTTTCAAAAGCTATTGTGGGTTACTCTAGAAAGTTATGTAAATAAAACACAAACATCAACATAATTGAAGTGAGAATAGCTTTTTATAATCACAAGAAATAGTTTTATTGTGTAATATGAGACAAGACAGCAAACGTATGTTACATTTCTTGTCAAAGCATGCCTCAGAGCCCCTTGCTCTCTTTAGAGATTCTGAACTATTTCATTAACTTGAATGCCAGCCATCCTGGTCCTTAACTTCAGAAGAGAGAGCTAAACTTCTGAGGGTGTGGCTGGCTTGCAAGCAATTGAAATAGAGTTGCAAGACAGTGCAGTCAGTACACACCTAAACATGCACTCTTAATCTAAATCTACTGTAATTAATCAGGAATATCATCTCGATTTAAACCTAGGAAACTTTATATGGATATATAGAAAAGTTGCAGGAAGCGTTCAGTCAGTCCTGCGCCATGGCCTGGGATCAACTTCAGACTTGAAAGGTTTCTTGCCAGGTGAGGAGGACTTTGGACTCAGGACATTTGAAGTGGTTCTGTCACGTAAGAATAGCTTTGATTCTTTATTTAAATCAAAGTTTCAAAATTGCCACTTTTTCTTTCTTTTCTTTCTTTTTTAAACACACCTGTGATTACAGGTACAATTCTCTAGAAGAGACTGGGAAATAAAACCTTTTTCATGGAGAAAAAAAATAAATATATGAGATTGAAAATTAAACAGGGATAGTGAAGGAGTATTCTCAGAACATTGTAGTTAAGAGAACAACTTAAACCAAATATGTGGAGTTTACCAAAATAAGGTGTGTATATAAAGTTACATAACTTTAAAAAACAGAACAAAGCAACGAGATGACAAAATTAACCTTCTTAGAACTGTTTAATTCAGCCTGCCAGATTGAAAAGTAGCCTTTGGCTTAGTTCGATACATGATAATCATTGACTATTCACTGCATCCTGCAGCTCTTTCAATTACTTTAGAAAAACAATTAGTGCCATTCTTGAAGGAGACACCCCAAAGTCACAGTAATAAAAATATCCAAGTATAGGAAGGCATTCCATGTGTATGTTGACAAAATAAGATAACATAATATAGAAATGTGTTCAAGTATACAAGCTGCGGAGATTTGTGAAGATTTTGTTTAATAAGTCTGCAACCAGAATACCATTATAAGTACATTAGAGTTTATTATGGAACACCAGTATGCAAAAATGATATGTGTAACTTAGACACAACTAAATATATTACTTATAGCAGAAAATTTAATGGAATTAAAATGAAAAGCTTTGAAGTAAATTCATAATAAATGTGAACTACATGTTATTGTGATTTGGACTTTGACAAAACCAAAAAGCGAGCTTAATCTGCCAACTTTTCGAAAGGATTTATTTAAGATTTCAGTACACAATTATTTTAAAACTGAAATGGTTTTGATTTCAATTGTAATGATTGTCTCATGACATTAGACAAGGTTTTTTATGAAACTGTTTTGGGCAGAATGGAAATAGAGTATATATTAAATTCCAAATTGGTGGCATCTTCAAGTGTAAAAATGAATAATGAACCAATGAATAAATGAACCATATGGGTCAAGAACTTATAAGCAGAGAAATTGAATAATACATAAATTAGCTAACTTAGAATTTTGTGTTTCTGAATTTAACAATATTGTTTTCCACTTCTCTCCAGAGAACTCTGGGAAGATATTTCTATAATGGGTCTGGTAAATTTGCCAAAGAAAATATAAATGTTATTAACATCAATTTCAACATTTCTAGATTTAGTAGAGCTAAAATATGTTCTATATATAATTTAATTATTTGATTTAATTCAGTAAAACATAACATGCCACTAAAAACTAATCTTGCTGAGGTTGCTTCCAGTAAAAACTCATTTTGATGGCATCCACAAAAAGGCAGGTTTTTGCTCCAGTGTGTGCTCTGTGCTACTCTAATACTGTAGGCTTTGAAGTAATCCATTGAAAGTGATGTGTTCAGCTTGGTTCTGCTGGGAGAGTATGATAGAATGCTGATATAGAAGTGGCTACAATTTCCTACTCTTTTAAACACTGGTGTGGATGACTGTGAGACTCTAGAGCTGCAAAACATGTTTGCTTACCTTAGCTTGTTGCTTTACACAGTAGAGTCAATTGGCAGTTTGGGGGCAGGGAAGAGGCTACAGGGAAGAATCAGACTTATTAAACTTTGATGTCTGGTAAACACCTATAATTCACTCCTGGCCCCAGTTAACTATCACTAGTTTCTCTTGTCTACAGGATAGAGGAGGGCTTTTAAAAGAATGTGAGACCTGGGGCACCTTTGAAACGTGGATGCCACACCTTGGATCCAGTAAGAAGAAGGGTGAAGCAGAGGGATTGCCAATGTTCAAAGCCAGTACCTGGTTATGTAGTGAGTTTGAGGCCAGCAAGACCAAGCAAGACCATACTATGTTGCAATACTATATCCAAAACCAGGGAAATGTTCGCTAACATAGTGTGATAAAGTAGAGAAAAATAAGGAAAATGTCTAGGCATACACATGTTTACGATAAGCTGTATTTATGTTAATGTGCCAAAGTGACACGCCACTAAAATCATAATCTGATTCATTCTATATTGTAGAGGTTGCTGATCCTAGTTCTTCATCCTATCCCCATGCTACCAGAAGACTCGGACTCAGAATATATTTACAAATACCTTGGCCATATAGCTAGGCTTTTCTCTGACTAGTTCACAATTTAAAATAACCCATTTACTGTAACCTACATGCTGCCACATGGCTGGCTACCTGTGCTCAGGTACCATGAGTCTGTCTCATCACACCTTCCCAGGAGAATCTTCCCCCACCTGGCTCTATCCCAGAATTCTTTCTGCCTCCTAGATGTTCCACTTCCTATTCTACCCTTTCCTATAGGCCAGAGGTTTTTTTGTTTTTTTGTTTTTTTTTTTTTAATTGACAGGTGATGTATCCATACAATACATCAGAAATTCTCTTTACACTATATAGGTAACTTAACATTTTCTCTGGTATTAGTAACAGTCTACATTCTTGCATAAATATCTTGATGTCAATTGTTTTTAAAGAATCTGGTGTTGCTCAATACAGAAGTCTTTCTATTTAATTTACAGACAGTATGTGATAGCTTGCATAGTGCCCCCTACTGTCTTGGGTAAATGACATTAGTTCAGCAGAGATGCACCCGGATAGCTCCAAACTGTTGCAGCTCTCTTAACCATCTCACCATTGCAAGCTACCCTTTTCATTCTTTTTCTGGGTTATATGCTTTTCTGCCTAGTCCTTAGCAATTCTCTAGAACAGTTCTCAGTGGGATGGTTGATAGTTAATCCATAATTTGGTCCACAAATGTGAGCTTCAGTAGTTTTTATACAACATATAATATCCTAAAGCACAGGCTGGTTTTCTATATAATACAAAGTCTCCCTATGATGGTGGAGACTGCAAACTATGAAATGTAAGTCTGGTTTATAGTAAAATTATTTACTAGTCACACCTCTGACACAAGAAGTACACTAAAATTGTGTAGGATACAGTGAGGAGTTTCCATTTCATGCGAGTTCTTTAACTGTGAAGTTAAACAGTTCTAGCATGCAGGCGGTAGTCATGATGTGGTCAGTATGATCTAAAACTCAAATGGAAAACATCTATCTAATCTTCATCTCTATTTCACCCAATTTCCCAAGCAAGCATCAGGCCTATATCCTCACTTATGCTTAAGATTGGGAAATGTGTCCTCATTTTGAATGTATTTGGAGATAGCATCTTTAAAAATCTACACAAAATACTGGGAAGGCTTATTTCTCTTGTTTGTGTGGATTTTATTCTTATGTTCTGTGTACTACTTCTTTTACTATGTCTAGAAGAAGCCAAATGTCTATATATCCATGTCCATCTCTGTCATGAAATTTTATGTGACTTAGCTACCTGTAGAACAGAACCCAACTGGCTTCTAAACTATAATTATTTTAAGTTGTATTTCGTCTGTATTTTCAGTACTGTGAATTGAATCCAGTAGTCATTCAACTAAGTGCTCTACTACTGATCTGAATTTTCTAATCCTCTGCTTGAACCTTCAGCCTTCTGCCTGAGGAGTTTTACAGTCATGTGCCTAGATAAATCTGTTCATTGTGTTCTTAATAGATATTTATATCCCTGGGGATCAGTTTTATAGATAAGGGCAGATAGGTAGGTCTACTTCAAGTCATATGTTATGTATATAGTGTTTGCTGATGTTTTTATGAGTTTATGATGCCAATGAGAATATTCACATAGCAGTACAAAGGAAAATTGTAAGTATAATAGAGGATTGAGATAATCCCAGGCTGGATAGATTTTTTTTAACTGATTAAAAATTATACAAAAAAAGTAGGGGCTGTAGGTAAGTTGGTAGAGTGCTTTCCCAGCATGTACTGGATTCAATGTTCTGTGTCTACTACCACAAAAGGTTGGGAGTTGTGGTGCACATCCCAGCTTTCAGAACATAGAGGCTGGGGGATTAGGGTTTCAAGGTCATCCTCAGCTATATAGCACGCTTATTAGAGGCTAACCTTGGCTACATAAAATCCTGTCTCCAAAAAGAAAATGGGGGGAGGGTAGATTACCTAAATCTATCTGCACAGCCTTTTATTTGACTAAACTTTTTATGGAGATGTGAACTGAGACTGTAAGCATTCACTCATTTGTATTTCTCATTGCGGTTGTCATTGGAGACTTTCTCACTTTTATTATTGATGGAGTCCACACCATCCATCTCTTAACACTACTTCATACAGGTGAGAAGGAAACCATGGCAGAAACCATCTGTGCTGAGTCTGGACTTGAGGTACCAAGTTGCCATACTGTGAGATGCATGGAAAGAGCTCCTCTTCAGTCACGGCTCACACTTCCCAAGAGCAAGCCTGTGTGTCCTGAACCACCCTTACCCAGAGCCTGTGGCACTGCTACAGACTTCTTGCTTCTCTCTGAGGCAGATCTAGAGTGGGAAAAGGGAACAGATAATTGGAATCACACATAATGTATCCATGTCCATCTCTGGCATGAAACTTTATGTGATGGTCTTGTCCTTAAAAGCAGGCCCATTATTTTGATCTGGCTCCCTATAATATAGAGCCCAAGAGGCTTCTGAACTACACAGGCAAATAAGAAAGGAGTTGAAATGGGGTCCTTGGTCAGCGATGGGGGTGAAATACCAGCTCCTTCTCAGACATAGATCTCTGAGGAGATAAACTTTCCCCATACTCAAAAAAATTCTGAATTTTTTTTTCATCAGAAGCTGAGTATAAATTAGTCTTAGGGCTTTACTGAGGACATTCAGACTTGGTCCTTCCAAAGTTGGGATGCTTCAAAACTAAAACCTGTGAATGAAAATACTCAATACAGCTTACAACTATTAACGGTGTATTGTGAAAACCCTGGCTCTATCTTCTGATTTCAAAAGTCTCGTTAAAAAGTAAGGAAAAAAAAAAAAGAATCAAAAGGAGATGAAGATGCTTTACAATAATCTGAGCCTCATAGAGCTGAGGGCACAGTTTAGTAGCAATTCCAGGTAGGTTAATGCTTGTAATGGCTGTACTGTTACGTATCTCCTCAAGGCCTGCCGCTCTGTGTAGATACCTCACAGGGAGGGGAGAGAAGTGAAAAGTTTAGGCGTCTGTCTTAGTTACTTTTCTATTGCTGTTCAGAGGCATTATGACCAAGGCAACTTTTAGACAGAAGATTTGGGGTTTACAGCTTGAAAGGATTAGAGTCCATCATGACAGGGAGCATAGCAGCAGGCAAGCGTGGCGTCTGAGCAGTAGCTGAGAACTTACCTTTTGACCTGCAAGTAGGAAACAGAGAAAACGTTTTGAAACCTCAAAGCCCACCCCAAGTGGCATGTCTCCTCCACCAAGGCCACACCTCCTCATCCTTCTCAAACAGTTCCATCTACGAAGGACCAAGTACTCAAATACAAGAGCCTGTGGGGGGCCATTCTCATTGCAACCACAGCAGCAGCCTTCCATCAAGCTTAGAAGTTAGCAGAGAGCAGCCAGCATAGCTGAAAATAGGAGCCCCACACGCAGGAAGAGTTGCATTTTCAGACAATGATTGAGGGAGAGGCCTGGGAATGAGCAAGGAGAGGACATGAGCATTGTCAGCAGAGGAAATGGAACACTTTCACCAGAGGCCAGCTGCCCGTCGTGTTTGGGAGCCAACGCTATGGCAGTAGGTTTTTTGCAAAAGAAGAAAACTTTATCATATATCAACAGACAAATAGATTGGGAACTTGACCAAGACAGCTCAGTCAGTCAACAGGGACTCAAGGGAGGGGGTGAGGATTGAAAAGACAAAGACAATTAGACAATATTATAACATGACTCCAGCCAGTGCTGAGGCTGAAGTAGGTTTATACTATCATATATATACATATATATATATATTACATATATATGATAGTATATTCTATACTGCTTTTATACTATTCTAAGTACATGCAAAGAATAAGGTCAATTCTAGGTCAAGGAACAAACAAGGCAATAAACAAAAACAATCAAGGATCAAATTCAGAGATTTATCAAGATGATCAAGATCTTGAGCCTACTTCCTTGTCCTAGCCCAATGTCAAATTCCTGCCAAATTCCTAGAAGCGGGCCCCAAAAGCTCTCCACTGGGACCATAAAGTCAGATCTGCCACTGAGATCAGTTGCTAGCAGGGTAATTCATAAAGAGAAGAGAAAATCACATACTGGTTGGGAAGATTGCCGTTAGACAAGACACGTTGTTTATGGGTGTAGTAGGAGTTACGTTCTACAAGAGTTTTTGAACTTGGGATATATTGGCTAAGCAGACTTTTTCTACTTATCTCCATTCTTGAAATATCAATTTCAAACCATAAGAAAGGCCTTTTCTGAACAATAATTAATGACTTTGTTGTTAAGGGTTTTTTTTCCTGGCTGCAATTTGAACTCAGGCCCCTGCCCACGCCAGGCAAACTCCCCACCACTTTGTTTTTAGTGTGGGGCTTTATTGCATAGCTTGGCTCAAGATTAGCCTGGCTCTGCTTCTCAAGTACTAGATTGCTGTTGTACCTCCTCATACCCTTCTGTGTAGGGGATTTATGTCTGTGTTGGAGCTTTAACCAATTTCAGTGCCCTCTTTGTCCTTGCTGAGTTCTAAGTCATGAAGAATTGATTACAAGCTATGTCCTGTTTGTACTGGCTGGTTTTGTGTGTCAGCTTAACACAAGCTGGAGTTATTACAGAGAAAGGAGCCTCCCTTGAGGAAATGCCTCCATGAGATCCATCTGGAAGGCATTTTCTCAACTAGTGATCAAGGGTGAGAGGGCCCATTGTGGGTGGTGCCAGGACTACCAGCCTAGGGTTCTATAAGAAAGCAAGCTGAGCAGGCCAAGGGAAGCAAGCCAGTAAGGAACATCCCTCCATGGCCTCTGCATCAGCTCCTGCTTCCTGACCCGCTTGAGTTCCAGTCCTAACTGCCTTTGGTGATGAACAGCAATGTGGAAGTGTAAGGTGAATAAACCCTTTCCTCCCCAACTTGCTTCTTGGACATGATGTTTATGCAGGAATAGAAACCCTGACTAAGACCCTGTTGATCTGTTTTGAGTTGAAGGATGGGTCTCTAAGATAAGGTAACAATCAATGGGAGGTAACCATTTGTCTAGTCAATCTAAACCGATAAGCATTGCTTAGACTAAAAATTATTGCAGACTTGGAGAATAGAAAGGTTAATCCAGTCTGGTAGAGACCAACTGAAGATAACTAAAAATGAGAGGAGGGGCCAATCCAAGGGGCCAGGGGATGGGTCTGTTAGTGACTTTTCTCACTTTAAAGTCTTAGCAACTAGATTCGCAACAAAGGCCTGGCAGAAGATGCCCAGAGGCCCAGTATCACTAAGATGCGCAAGTGAGTGGTGGAAAGAGAAGAAGAATAATGTGTGCGCAATGAAGAGAGGCAGAACTGGAGATGTGAGGGCAGTGAGAAGCAGCCTGATGTCAGGAGCCTGGACTGCCACCTAAGGCCATGGTCAGGTCCTAGCCTATGCTGCCACTGAGGATCATGTCTGGGTCTGTGGCCATTCAGCAGTGGGGACCTGGGTCGATGTCCAGAGCCCATGTTACCACCGAAGGCCATGCAGGCATCCCTGGTCTGGGCTGCCACCTGGGGCCACGTTGATAACTGAGAGCTGTGGAAGAGGTGGCCCCGCCCCTCATTGGCTGCATCACTCCAGAAAGCCGGCTGCATCTAGTCCAAGAAGTACAGTAGTGCTGGCCCTGGTTGTAGGGGTTGCAGGTGAGCCAGCCCCAAGAACATGAGATGGGGAGAACTGGCCTGACCTTGTTGGCCATGAGGTGGCATGGGTGCAGGAGAGATGATCCGCCCAGCACACAGGGCCTACAACTATCCCTGTCCCTTGCAGGGTACAGCACTAGAGAGAGCAGACTCTGCACCTTGCCTGGGCAGCACAGTAGAGGTGCCCCTGGAAACATGGGCACAGGAGAGCCTGCCCTGCTGGCATGAGAGTGGAAGAGTTGGCAGGCTGACCAACTCAGCTACCACCCAGGCCCAGATCCAGGACTCTGAGTTGGCCCACTCTTACATCTGCCTCATGTGTCTTAGGGTTTTACTGTTGTGAAGCGGCACCATGACCAAGGCAACTCTTATAAGGACAATATTTAATTGGGGCTGGCTTACAGGTCCAGTGGTTCAGTGCATTATCATCAAGGTGGGATCATGCAGCAAGCAGGCAGACACGGGGCTGGAGGAGTTGAAAGCTTCACCTCTTGTTCCAAAGGCAGCTGGGAGAAGACTGGCTCCCACGTGGTTAGGAGAAGGGTCTCATTGCCCAGCCTCACAGTGACACACTTCCTCCAACAAGGCCATACTTCTAATAGTGCCACTCCCTGGCCAAGCATATTCAAACCACACACACACACACACACACACACACACACACACCTAATAATAATTTAAAAAAAAAAAACCTGGGTAAGTGAAAGCTTTGAAAGATAAAGCAAGAATTCTATCAGATACCTAGGCAATAATATTTGGCCACAATTACGAATAATTACTGGCAACAGTGAAAAGGCGTGGGTCTGAGTACTTGTAGGATTACTTTCTGTAAAAGTAACTGGAGCCCAGAAGAGTCTTTTGTGATAGTCATCTTATTGAGCAATCATATATAAGACCTCTTTGACTGGTAAGATGGCTCGGGGGGGTAAGAGCACCGACTGCTATTCCGAAAGTCCTGAGTTCAAATCCGAGCAACCACATGATGACTCACAACCACCTGTAATGAGATCTGACGCTCTCTTCTGGTGTGTCTGAAGACAGCTAGAGTGTACTTATTTACAAATATAAATACATCTTTGGGCTGGAGCAAGCAGGGAGGAGTAAGCAGGGACTGAGTGAGCAGGGTCTACTGGAGCAAGCGGGGTTGACTGGAGCAAGCAGAGGTCCTAAAAGTCAATTCCCAACAGCCAGATGAAGGCTCACAACTATCTGTACAACTACAGTGTGTATTCATATACATAAATAATATATATACATATGTGACCTTTTTCATAATTCCCAGCTTTATGCATCTTCATGTACTTTTTGTCCAAGTTAACACACGACTCCATCTTAATTCTGATAGTGTTCACATTTCATTACATTGCTCTTGTTCTCTGAAGACATTGCTGGTGGTTGACTATACGTCATTGCCAGGATGGACCTGACCTGGTGGTAGGTCTGATATGGTTCCACAGTGGAGGGAAAGTCATTGATCATTTGGAATCATTTGTAGTAATAACTATTTAATCTCAATCAGGGGTTTCTACCCTGCCTTTGATCATTCAGTTCCCAGATAAGAGACACACAACTTTTACATAAAAGGTTTTATAATAAACCTTTAAAGTTCTAGAGCTGGGCAGATAGCTACCCTCTGTGCTATTATAGACAATAGCCCAGAGATATGATTTACCATGTTCTACGTGGGCTACTGTTACTCCGACTGGCCAGCCTACCTGGCCATTTCTTACAACCATTACCCCATAGCATCTTCTCCTCTCTCCATCTTTTCTCTTTTCCTTTCTCGTAGTCTTCTTAGACACCAAGCCCAGGAATAAAAACTCCATCTACCTTTCTTCTGCCCAGCTATAGGCTGTGGGCATCTTTATTCAACCAATAGTTTTAAAGTAAGGAACTAGGTTTGCACAACGAAAGCTGGTAAACTTGAGAAGTCACTTGTAGGCCTAGACCTTTGGGTACAGAACTTAGCATTATAATACATAGCAACAGACCAAGCCTCAACAGTCAGGGCTTATGGTTTGAGTGAGAAATAGCTCCCAGAAGTTCATTGAACACTTGGTCCCCAGCTAGTGATGCTGTTTAGAGAGATTATGTGAAGGTATGGCCTTGGCGAAAGATGTGCATCAATAGGGGCAGGCCTTGGGAACTCGCAGTTCGCTCTCAGCTTCAGGCCTGCTGTGAGGTATGATCTGTCAGCATCCTGTTCCTGTCAACTGTCCTCCACTGTTAGCATGCTTTCGCCACCACGATGGATTCTTATTCCTCTAGAGCTGAAAGCCATATTAAGCTGTCTCTTACTTACCTTGCCTTTAGTTGTATTGTTTAATCACAGCAACAGAAAATAATACAGCACCACACCCTCTCAGCCACATTCAGGCAACACACAGCTTTCAAAAGAGTGGCCTCAACTTAGCTCACCTCCAGTGCTTTGTTTGTTTGGCTGCTTGTTTGTTTTGTTTGGGGGGGTTGTTTTGTTTTAGTTGGTTGGTTGGTTGATTAGGGGTGTGTGTGTGTGGGTGGGTGGGTGGGTTTGTGTGTGTGTGTGTGTGTGTATTTGGTTTCTCTGTGTAGCCCTGGCTGTCCTAGAACCTGCTCTGTAGACCAGGCTGGCCTTGAACTCAGAGATACACCTGCCTCTGCCTCCCAAGTGCTGGGATTAAAGGCGTGCGCCACCACCGCATAGCACCTGAAGTGCATTGTTAAATTCAACTTTATATTTTCTGTAGAGGAAAGCTGTCATCTTGAAGTACTAGACTACCAGCATTTATTTATTTATTTATTTATTTATTTATTTATTTATTTATTTATTTGGAATTGTATACATTTTGACAGGCAACAGGTACAAAGTTTTACATGGAAAACATAAAACAAAACTAATAAAAGCAGAAAAAATCCACTTTGCAAAATTTTCCAACCTAGAAGCATTAATTGTTTAAAGTCCCACCAATCTTTATCAAAGACAGTAAAACAAAACAAAACAAAAACCTATTTACTTATTAACTGAGTTTTTCCATCATTTACTTACTAAGTGGCAGAGGTTGATGGTGCATATGCCACAGCACTTGTGCAGAGGCTAGAGGCTAGCTGTGGGAGAAATTCTTTTCTTCCGCCATGTGGTTCCCAGGAAGGCACCCACATTTGTCAGCCTTGACAGTAGGCGCCTTTTTTGGTTTTTTGAGACAGGGTTTCTCTGTATAGCCCTGGCTGTCTGGAACTTACTCTGTAGAACAGGCTGGCCTCGAACTCAGAAATCCGCCTGCCTCTGCCTCCCAAGTTCTGGGAAATTCATTATTTTAATGGCTCAGAAATTAAGAGCACTTGTTGTTCTTCAAAACAAAAACAAAAAACAAACAAACAAACAAAAACCCTGGTTTGTTCTCCAACACCAACATGGTGGCTAACAAACAGCTGTGAGTCTAGTTCCAGGAGATCTAGCGCGGCCTCTTCATCTCCCAAGGGTACCAGGCATACACACTGCACACAGACACATATGCAGACCAAACACTCATGCACATAAAAATTAAAAAAACAAACTCGACAGACAGCATTATGTCAGGATCATTAGATTTTCACATCTTCCCTAAGAATAGGTTAAAATTTCACGAAATCTTTGTTGTGGTGTGTATAAAGACTTCGGTTTGTTTTTTAAAGAAAACAGTGTATATCAATTTCTAATTTCAGCTAATTTTATCACTAATAAGTTTTCCTTTGCAACACTCATCTTTTAGAACCTGTTAAAGGTGGTTCAGCAGGCAAAGGCATTTTCTGTTTAGCCTGAGGTCCCTGGAACTCTCATGGTGACAGTAGAGAACCTGCACCTTAGGAAGAGAGCACTGACTCCTGCAAAGAGTCCCCTGACTGCCACTCATGGGTCAGGAATGCTTAAGGTCCATCATGTGCTGTTAAAGTGATCCCTTCCCTAAGAGGTGCTAGCAGGGCAGACAAACCATTTTCTATGACTTGGAAAACCCCCAAATTCAGGTGTGGGCTCAGGTGGAGGGCAGCTCAGGTGGGAGGTAGCACAGGTGTGGGGTGGCTAGCACAGGTGTAGAGTGGCTTGGGTGTGGAGTGACCCGGGTGTGGGGCAGCTCAAGTGGGAGGTAGCACAGGTGTGGAGTAACACAGGTGTGGAGTAGCACAGGTGTGGAGTAGCACAGGTGTGGAATAGCACAGATGTGGAGCAGTGCAGGTGTGGAGTAGCACAGGTGTGGAGTAGCACAGGAATGGGGTGGCCACTCGAAATTCAAATCTCAGGGCTGGTGAGATGGCTTAGTGGTTAAGAGCACCAACTGCTCTTCTGAAGGTCCTGAGTTCAAATCCCAGCAACCACACGGTGGCTCACAACCATCACAACCATGAGATCTGACGCTCCTCTTCCGTCTGAAGAAAACTACAGTGTACTTACATGTAATAAATAAATAAATCTTTAAAGAAAGAAAGAAATTCAAATCTCCCAGATGAGTTCTTAGAAACCTCTCACCCCTGGAGCAGAGTGGAGGCTGGTTCTCTGTAAAACTGCCTCACATCTTGAGAAGTGTCTTCTCCCATCAAGACTCAGTCACCTGGGGGTGCCTAGAGGGAGCCAGAGGGAACATTAGTCTCTCTCTCTCTCTTTTTTTTATAGGATCAAAGACCATCATCATTGACATTAATTTCTAACAGGATTGTTGCTACAACCACTAAATTCCTTAGCTTCTGTCAGCCATCATAGCACAGACTAATAAAACACAAGTAGACCCAAAAAGGCATTTTAAAAAGTTACATTAAATCAGAGCACAATGCAGTCAACTCCAGACGGTTTCACAGATAAACAGTCTACAAGTGGAGCATGGATCTCTGCCTTAGAACTAGGTGCAGTCGAGTTCTCTATACCAGGACTCACAAGGGGATTGCTTCACCCCTGAAATTCAAAAGCTGAGGGACAGTTTATGCCACTAGCTTGGAGAGACAATTTATGTCTTTAAGCTCAAGGGGCACCTCTGAGTTGGACTGGCTTCCTCACTCTAATCCAGTGAAGTTTCTTTCTATAGGATGGAAGTCAGAATTGCCACAGTGGGGAAGCAAGTTCAGGCTGCTCAGATCCCAGACTAGCCTCAGCCGATGTAGCCACCGACAGTCAGCAACCAGGGCATTAGGAAGCTAGAAAGAGATTCACTGTCCCATCTAGTTGCCAGAACATGAACAGAAGCCAATACTATCTTACTGGGATCTTTGAAATGGAAAAAGAAAAAAGCATTTATTTTGTGGCCAACAGGTAAAGAAGGTGGGTGCTGTTAAACCCAGAGCTGCCTGAGTGATCTGTTGGTAGCAGGGCAATGTGGAGGAGGAGTAGAGAGGAGTTGCTGCCTGGCTTGCCTCTTCACAGAGCTCAGGTTTCATTACGTGGGGAAGTTATGCTCAGCTCAAGGGATTTTGAAGTGTGATATCATTGCTACATTGACCAAACTGGCCAGCTGCCTCTGCTGATCTCCATTCTTCAAGAGTTGGTTCCAAATAGAAATGCTCATTAGCAGACTGTGTAGAGTCTGGGTTTCTCCATACCTTGATTTTTCTAAAGATTTATTTCATATTAAATTATTTGTATGTGTCTATATCTCTGTGGAGGTGTGTCCAAATGAATCTCAGTGCCTCTGGAGGCTGAGGTGTGGGATCCCCTGGAGCTGGAGTTACAGGCAGTGGTGAGTCACCAGTAGGTGCTGGGAACTGAACTTGGGTCCTGAGGAACGTAGTGTGTGTGTTCTTAACTGCTGAACCAGCTCTCCAGCCAGCCCAAAGAACTGAATAAAGTAAACTATAACTTCAGGTGACTTCCCAGGTAGATGGCCTCACACGTGGTCAGAAAAAAGCACATGGTAGAAGGCAGGTGTTCAGTAGCCTGCAGCTTCAATGTCGCAGCTTCAAGCCCAATCCCTTCCTGTAGAGAGATCATTTTGTGTATTGTATTGATGCCTCACCTGTCAATTAAAAAGCCCATGACCTGTGGCTTAGACAGGAAATAGAGGTGGGACATCAAGAAGAGAAAGAATTCTGGGAGAGAAGGAGGCAGGGTAGGAGTCCAAAAAGAGATAAGGAGAAGCATATACATGGACCTGAACACTGGCAACCAGCCACGTGGCAAAATATAGGTTAAAAATAAATGGGTGTCTTTAGTGTTAATCTAATCAGAGTACTGCCTAATATATGGCTGAGGTATTTGTAAATGTAATTTGAGTCTCATTTCTGGGAGCATGAGGTTGGGGGGCAGAACTAGGATTTAACTCCAACACCTCCCCTTGCTGGAGGCACAGGAACTGGAGAAGGTATTGTCCCACTCACAACAATGGTTCTGGGGCCACCATCCCAACATGGAAGCCCCACCTATACCCGTCCTCTGGGAGCTGGGAATGTGCCTAACAAGCCCTCCACCATCTGAAATTCCCTGGTGACAAATATGGGAGGTTTCCTTCTCAACCCGTAAGCTGTGGCTACTGATGCAAAGTGCTGCTGTCTCCTGTGCTCTGTCCTGGGAAGTGGAAAAGGTCCCGTTAGTGTCATACCTCTCCAAGAAGGCAGCTACCAGCAGGTTTAGCCTCAGCACCAGCAACACTCACATGGCAGAACTGGGAACAGTCTCCTTCTTGATCCATAATCTTCAAACCCGCATCTGCAGGCATCACATAAGCTTGTGTACATGCTGGTTTTGTGTGTCAACTTGACACAGGCTGGAGTTATCACAGAGAAAGGAGCTTCAGTTGAGGAAATGCCTCCATGAGATCCAGCTGTAAGGCATTTTCTCAATTAGTGATCAAGGAGGGAGGATCCCTTATGGGTTGATAGTCCTGGGTTCTATAAGAAAGCAAGCTAAGCAAGCCAGGGGGAAGCAATCCAGTAAGCAGCATCCCTCCACGGCCTCTGCATCAGCTCCTTCCTCCAGGTCCTGTCCTGTGTGAGTTCCAGTCCTGTCTTCCTTTGGTGATGAACAGTGATGTGGAAGTGTAAGCTGAATAAACCCTTTCTTCCTCAACTTGCTTCTTGGTCATGGTGTTTCATTGCAGCCATATATATACATATTTTTTTAAAAGAGATAAGCTACAAATTGAGAGGAAATATTTTCAAACTCGTCATTTGACAGAAATTAATGCCTAGTCTATGTGAAGAACTCAAAAAGCTGAGCACCCAAGAAACAATTTTTTTAATGGACTAAAGAAGTAGACACTTCTTGGGAGGCAGAGGCAGGAGGATTTCTGAGTTTGAGGCTAACCTGGTCTACAGAGTGAGTTCCAGGACAGCCAGGGCTATGCAGAGAAACCCTGTCTCGAAAAACCACAAAAAAAAAAAAAAAAAAGTAGACACTTCTTCTTATAAGAACAGGCACATGGTGGGGGGGGGGGGCTCAATGTCACTAACTGGACCTGTAAATTAAACCCACAATGGTCTATCACTTACACCCCACCACCCCAGACAAAATGGCTATTATCAAAAAGGGAAAAGGAAGAAAATACTGACAAAGATGTGTAGAAATGAGAACTCACTGTTGGTGGGACTGTGAATTAGCATAGAAATATGGAAACCAGTATGAATACCTCTAAACTAAAGAGGAAAGAAGGGAAGGAGGAAGGGAGGGGAGGAGGGAGGGAAGAAGAAAGGAAAGAAGGAAGGAAGAAGGGAAGGAAGGACAACCACCCAACCCATCAGCAATTCCATCACTAGGTATCAATCCAAAGGTGGTGAAATTATACCAAGGAGACACCTTCATCCCAGCTTTATGGCAGCACCATTCAGGGAAGCTAAAATGTAGGCTCAACCTAGATGCTCAGCTGTGAACTAAAGGTAGCAAAAACACAATGTGTACACACAATGAACTGTTATTCAGCTACAAAGAGAATGAAATCCTGTCGTTTGGAGGTTACTGGGCTAAGAGAAATAAGCCAGGAATGGACAAATATCACACATTCTTACCTGTTCATAGAAACTAGTAAATCCCACAGAAGAAAGAAATGGTAGTTCTTAGAGCATGGGGAAGAGTAAGGGGTAAAGAGCCAGGAAGAAATTCTTTAAGGCTTGCCAACACAGAGATAGTTAGCTTAGCTTTTGTTGTTTGGTTTTGTTGTTTGTTTGTTTTGTTTGCTTTTATAGCATGTAGCATAAATACCGGTTAAAAGAATTTATGGTATGTTACAAAGTGACAAAATTTTCAGCACATAAAAATGATTAATGTTTAAGGTCTCATTGCCCTGGTATGATTATTATCCACTGTATACAGTTATCAGATTACCATAATGTAACCCATAAAGAGGTACAGAAATCTGTCTCAATAAGTGTCTCAATAAAACGTAAGTGGCTATAATTAGATTTGGAAGCTCTGGCCCTCGTTTAAAGGAACTATCCTTTCCCAACCCCTCAAAGTCAGGCAAGTCAGTCAGTATGTTCAATTAACAATATGTGAGCTGTATGCTTGATTTAATTCTGTGTTTGTAGTCTTTAATTTTTAGATTTAGAAAACCAGGCCTAAAGCAAACTCAAAACATACAAACACAGCTAAATTCAATTTAGCAAGTAATGATCTAATGTTGTCTGCAGTTTAGCAAACAATGAGATAATGTCTGCAATTAGGGCATAAGGTACACCGAAGGCTCAAAGGTGAAGGCGATCATTTAAGAACACTGTGTGCAAAAAGAGAGAAAAAGCATGCCCAGATGACCAGAATACAGGACTGAGGTCTGCTAAAAGCAGCCTCCGAACTAACACAAACAAAATTCCTCAACCAAAACAAAAGAAAGGGAAGTGGCCTGGGCAATAACAATGAAGCGGATTGAGGCTACAAATGGGTGTTCTGCTTGGAAGCAGAATCCACAAGCTACACCTTTAGGATTCAGAAAATATTTCAGCTATTACCCAGAGTTGATACTTCAAGATTGATTGGTTCCCAAGCTCCAGCAAAAACATCAGTGGGATCATATGCTAGAAATGCAAATCCAGGGGCTGGGGGCATAGCTTGGTAGGGTACACGCCCAACATATACAAGGCTCTCGGTTCTATCCCCTCCCCAGGGTGCATGAAGCATGCCTGTGATTTCTGCACTTGGAGGGGTTGGAGGCGAGAGAATCAGAAGTTCAAAGTCATCCTCTGCTACCTAGTGAATTTGAGGATAGCCTGGGCTAATGAAATCTTGTCTCAAAGATGAGAAAAAGAAAGAAAAAGCAAATCCATAGATCTAATCCCCAAGACTTACTGACAGCTTGTGTATCTTAGCAAATCCTCCAAGCATGCTAATTTGCTTGAGCCTTGGAAATCATTTATTTCAACCAGTGTAAGACAGAAAGTCCATAGAAACTAACCAGAAACTAGCCTAACACATTTTTCATGTTACTTTGGGAATAGAGAAAATGAAGAACCTACTTGGCTGAAATGTCCCCTTAACTAAGACAATTAGGATTAGCTGCCAATGAGAAGACAGCAATAAAATTCTTAATCAGAAAATGATTCCTATGAGCACAATATGCAATTACACAGACAGTCCTTTTATAGTATTTAATGACAATCAAGGTTAGATTTTAAGTTATAAATCACGTATTTCATGTTTTGTCTTCTTTCCTTTCGTTTTACGTGTATAAAGTCACATATTTGACATGTTTCTTTATAAAGTGGCATAGGACTTTGTAGCAACATCTGCTTTCTTTTAAAGAATCCTCAGGCAATTCATCTAACTCAATGTCACTGGGTAATTAATAGCTAAGGACCACAGGGCACACATTAGCTCCACCAAGAGTGGAAACCACATGCTTGTCCCATCCCACAGAACTGTGGTGGCATGCAAAAAGACCAGCACCACTGGGAGCCTCTAGTTTGCTCAATAGCTTTTAAAAACCACGCAAGGGAGCTCAGAGGCCAGGGGTCTGTAGTACAAACAAAAACTTGCGGTGATCTTATAGAGACTTAGCCAAACCCAGACACTTCATTCATCTGCTGTTATCCCAGCCCACATTAGCCTCTCTTTTTCATGAAATCTTTTTCCCAAGAGCTATCTCAGGTCTATTTTCTCCATCAATGATCAATACACTGTTGAGTAAAAGTTTTTTGAGAAAGAGCTTATTTGTGACCTTGGAAAGAACAAAAAGTCTCACGGAATTACCAAGGTCAGTTTTTTTTTGTTTGTTGTTTGTTCGTTTCCAGTGTTTAGGTCCCTGTCTCTGTCCTTAGGCAAAATGACTCAATTACCATTGACTAGAGGTAGGGTCTTTCTCTCTCTCTCTTTCTCTCTCTCTCTCTCTCTCTCTCTCTCTCTCTTCCTTTCTTTTTTCTTTTATAGAATTATTTATTTATTTGATGTATATGATTATGCTGTCACTGTCATCAGACACACCAAAGGAGGGCATCAAATCCCATTTCAGATGGTTGTGAGCCACTGTGTGGTTGCTCAGAATTGAACTCAGGACCTTTGGAAGAGCAGTCAATGCTCTTAGCCAATGAGCCATCTCTCCAGCTGACTAGAGGTTCTTAAGAAGAACCCCAGTAAATGACAAAAAAAATGTTGAGGCTATCTAGGTTGTATCACACACACAAAGACACACACACACACACACACACACAGTCTCCAGAATCCTGAGAAATCTGTCCATGACCATCAATTCTAGTTGGTTAATTTAACAGATTGGGATTAGAGACCTTGAGAACCATTAATCAGACCTTCTCAATATAGAGAATAGAAAACAGCACGCTAGACCAGGGAAGCAGCCACGCAGTCTGCAATGCCCCCGAGAGCAAGCATCCTAATAGAAACCCAGCAGCCAAGAAAAGGGAGCAAGATCATTGGAGATAAGAGACCAGGAGACACTCAAAAGCCTTGAGAGGTTTGACCTGACACTGCCAAGGGCCTGGGAACAGTGATGTTGGCTTTTTACATGAAGGAAAATTGTCAGTCATATTTATTAAAATGCAGATCTTGAGTTATGACACTACAGCTGCTCATGAAGTTCGAGGGTGAGGCCAGGGCCAGCTTCATTGTAACCAGCTCCCCAGTGATCTAACACAGGCAGCTGGTAGAACCACTTTAACACCTACAGAGGAGATGTCTGCTAGGTAAGGAGATTCCTGGCATGTGCTCAGAGCTGCAGGTGTGCAGGCAACCATGCGTCCACAGTGTATAGGGAGCATGGAGGGGTGGGGGAGACTGGAGAGAAAGCTCAGGGGTTAACAGGGCTTGCTGTTCTTGTAGAGGAACTGGATCCCATTTGTGCCGCCTAGACAGTGGCTCACAATTGCCTGTAAACCCAGTTCCAAGGGATCTGATGCCCTCTTCTGACCTCGATGGGCACCAGACATGCACATGGTGCACATACAAACATACATGAGGCAAATAATCATATACCTAAAATTAAAAAAGGTAAAAAAAGCCCACAGCTGATGTGCTGAGACCCAAAATAAAACATTCAGTGCTGCTGAAGATGTGGAAGACACTAGAAGCTTTCTCCTATCAGCATACCATTGATTGCCCAGTGCTGTCCAGTCATGAGCCTTTCTCTGTCAGAATGTAAGAATTAAGACACCAAATGGCCACTTCTGTGGCTAAGTGCTCAACCCAAATCCCATACATTCTCAACAGGAGTCAGAAAAGTTGATAAATTACACGTGTTCTAGGCATAAATCTTTCTGACTAGTCACGTCCAGAAGTTATCGAGATTTATTACTAAAGTGATGCCAGAGTCCACCAAACTGAAACTTCTTACTGTAGATAGGAAGCAGCTAATGCTTATTAGGGGAGCAGAGGCACGGTCAGCGTAAGTCAGCAAGCAGGTGCTCAGGGTAACCTCCATCTCTGTAATCTCACTGCTCATATAACCCATGGTGCTTTACAACTAGGTTGCCCTCTGTCCGTGTCTACAAGAGTTTTCTATTATAAATTATATAGGACTTCAGATAGTGAATCCACGTTTGCATGTTACGGGAGTTCTAATCAGTCATAGGCGCAGCTTCTCTCCAGCAAGCTTCCTTCCGCAATGGGCAAACACTTTACACCATCCCCAGCCTCAGCTAGACTTTTAAAAGTGAGATCTAGATTGTCTTGTTAAGCCTTGCTATGCATGTCAGTTAGAGTAACTAAGCACCCTGGATCCCATGGCACCACCATGGCTTCTGGGGCAGCTATTAGCAGGGCTCCCGCTGAGTCTCCTGGGGCAGCTGTAAATTACTCCCTTTCAGGAAGCTGGTTTGATAGTACTTGTTACCTCCTTTCAAGTCCTAGGCTGGCTGTATCCTTAACTTGAGTTCTCATCTCCCTCCCTCCAAAGCTTGTCCTTTCAGGATGAGGCTTGCATAAAACTCAGCACTGCTTCAGCCTTTGCTCATACTTAGGCTCCTGTCTGAGGGTCTCTACTGCTACAGATGAAACACCATGACCAAAAAGCAAGTAGGGGAGGAAAGGGTTTATTCAGTTCACACTTCCAGATCATAGTTGATCTTTGGAGGATGTCAGGGCAGGAACTCAAGCAGGGTTAACCTGGAGGCCAGAGCTGATGCAGCAGCCACGGAGGAATGCTGCTTGCTGGTTTGCTTCCCCTGGCTTGCTCAGCCTGCTTTCTTACAGAACTCAGGACCACCAGCTCAGGGATGGCTCCATCCGCCATGGACTGGGCCCTCCCTGGTTGATCACTAATTGAGAAAACGACCTACAGCTGGATCTCAAGGAGGGATTTCCTCAACTGAGTCTCCTTCCTCTCTGATGACTTTAATTTGTGTCAAGTTGACACACAAAACCAGCCAATACAGTGCCAAAGAGACTGCACTGAATTCTTCTTTCATGCCACATATTAGGGCTCTTCTCGTGAGTCCTCAGTGTGTTAGGCCTGAGAAAAACAACAGTGAAGGAGCGACAGACACAAGCCTAACTAACCCTTGCAGAAACCAGAAAGTCGGGAAAGAAGAAACAAAGAAACAAGATAATTTCAGGGAACTGAAAATACAAAAGGACCAGCTGGCATTCATCAGGGGTTTTGTGCATGCCTGTGTATGTGTGTGTGTGTGTGTGTGTGTGTCCAGCAAGATCTCGTGGGCAAACTGAGTGTCATTCATATTCCTGAATATCATAGGGTATCACTGGTAGCCAGCCTCAAAAAATGGCTTCCAAACACCTTGTGTCATACATAACTGCCTCTAAGTGAGGGAGATATGTCATTTCCACTCACAAGCCTTTAGTGAAAACCCATCCCATGGATTCTCCTGAAAGCACAGAGGAAACACAGCAGATGGTTGCTTGTTAACACTGGCAGTGGTGACTGTCTGCCAGCATGATCGTCATAAAGTCAAATAAACACAAGAGCCAGGAAAGCCAGCGATACCATCCTTACCCCTCATCAAGAACTCCTGTGAACATTAGGACACACACACACACACACACACACACCCACACACACCCACACACACACACCCACACACACACCCCCCCCCCCACACACACACACACACCCCTTTGGTTTTTACCTTCCCATCCTGTGTAGAGACCTGTCCTAGAAGCTAGATGTGCTAGATAGGGTTGTACTACAGAGGTTTCAATGTGTCCCCCAAACTTCAAGGTCGAAACCTTGAAGTCCCCAAAGCCACAGTGTTTGAGATGGGACTTTCAACAAGTCACCAGGTAACTTAGATGTCACCAGGCAAGCAGAATTTGGTGCGGCATGCTTTAATCCCAGCACTTGCAAAATTGAGACAAGAGAATTGTGAGTCTGAAGCTAGCCTGAGCTACATGATGAGTCTGAAGCTAGCCTGAGCTACATAGTGAGTCTGAAGCTAGCCTGGGTGACTTAATAGAACCCTGCCTTAGACAGAGAGAGAAAGGTTATTAGGTAATGAGAAATCTGGTCTAATAAGGATTAATATCATAACAGAAGCAAGCTTGTTCTGGTCAAAGAAGGTTTATTATAAAGTGTGTTTGGCCTGGTTGCCCTGTCTCTCTCCTATGTTCTTGGCCTTCAGCAAGAATTTTTCTTGACAGATGCCAGCTTCCTGCTTGGAAGTCCTAAGTAGCAGAATATATGTTCTTTATAAATTACCCAGGCAATCAATTCTTATCTCACATGGTTCCAGTTAGAAGTGTGTGTATGTGTGTGTCTGTGTGTGTGTCTGTGTCTGTGTGTGTGTTCTTCATTTTGCATTTTTCCTCACTGTGTGACTTCAGGCACCTTACCTATTAGATACTCAGTTACCTTATTTTCAAAATGGGTATAATAATAGTACCCAACTTTCAGGGAGGGATGTTGCCAGGATTAGACAATATAAATTAAATCAAATTTTAAAAAGTGACATATAGTTGGAGAAATGGCTCAGTGGTTAAGAGCACTGACTGTTCTTCCTAAGGTCCTGAGCTCAAATCCCAGCAACCACATGGTGGCTCACAACCATCCGTAATGAGATCTGATGCCCTCTTCTGGGATTTCTGAAGACAGCTACAGTGTACTTAAATATAATAATAAATAAATCTTTACAAAAAAAAGTGATACATAGTAAGTACTCAATAAAAATTGGGTACTGATAGCAACCAATTATTTTATAAAATCATTATTTCTGTTTTTAAATAATATTATTGATACGGTACTATTTAATGGTATAATTTTTGAACCCTTTCAACAATACTACTCTAATTTTCATTTTAAAACACAGGTGAAGTTTAAATATTTTTTAACTGCTGTGTCCACTTGGAATTTATGTCATATTTAGCCCAGAGATTCATATACATGGAGTCCGTGTATGTTTTTATGAACAAAATGTTTGTGTCACATGTTGGAATTGTGATGCCCACTATGGGAGCAGTGAGTGGGCTATTTGAGGACATGATAAGACTGTGAGCATGGAATCTTCATAAATGAGATAAGGGCCCTCAGACGAGAGCCTGCAGCCAGGGCTCCCCAGAGGAACAGAATTTATAGGGAGAATCCGAGTGTCAAACAGGGATGGTAAATTGGCTTACACCGTTTGAGCTGGGCACAGCTGTCTGCACAATGGATTAGTGGAGAGCCTGGTAGCTCCTCAGTCCACAGGCTGCATGCCTCAGCAAGCTCAGTCAGGTGCTCCAAGACCTGGCGCAGCCCTGAGAGCTGCTTTGCCTCAGTCCACTTGGAAGGCTGAAGAAGCTGCGTTCTCTTATCAGTGACGTAATGTAGTGAGCGGGGCCACAGCAGCAGCAGGGTACATGTACCCCCATCAGGACATGAAAGCGAGGAGGCAAAAGAAAAGTGTTTGGCTCAGACCTCCTTGCATCTGGACTGCTCTCCAAAAGGTGCCACCCACTAACCCTCCAGAACTGTGGGGACATTTCTGTCTGTAGCTGTTCAGAATTGCTAGGATATATGGAAAAATTTTAATGCGAAGTTTAAAAAACAAAAAGATAATACACACACACACACACACACACACACAATCAGAAGGAATCAGATTCCATTACAGATGGCTGTGAGCTACAATGTGGTTGAACATGGGACTCTGGAAGATCATCCAGTGTTCTTAACTGCTGAGCCATCTCTTCGGCCCCTAACGTGAACATTTTTAAAGAGGGTAAACTAATAATGGAATTCTAAAAGAATCAACAATCTCAATGTGGTTAAAAACTACGGTTGAAATGAATCAGCCCTTTACCTTAGATAATTTCACGTTTGGGTTTTCCATCTGTGTGTTTAATCATTTCTCTGTCTTAAATATGGAGAGCTAAAAAGAACACTCAAAGACCAGAAACAAAACCCAGACCATAGTCCTAACTTTAAAACAAATCATTCGCTGTTATTCATATTTTCATCTCCCCAGCAAGCAGGATACTTGTCAACTTCTTTATAGGAGGCAAACATTCTCCTCCCCTCCCCACTTTAAAAGTGTAATTCCTGCACTCCTCCTATGCAACATTGTTTTCTTCCTCTCTGCAGAGTACAGCATCTTGTAGAATCCTTCCCCTTTCTAGCCATTTAAATCAGCATTCCCGGGAAGACTGTGTGCTCCATTGAACATCCTTTAAATGTGATCTCAATGCTCCATTTTATTGTTGCTATCTGCATAGTCTAAATTTGTGATGGGAAAATGCACTGTGAATAGCAACGAGCTTAGTATTCAGTTACCATAGACAAGACGTCCGCAGGAAGAACCGTGTTCATTTTGATTCTTGGAGATTCTGTTTCTGAGCTCCACTGAGGCAAAACGACCATGTTAAAAAAAAAAAAAAAAAAAAAAAAACAAAAGCAAAAACGAAAACGTTTTCTGAGATCACCTTATACATCTCTAACTGGAGTGAGTTCCCAGAGTTTCTGAATGCAATTCCTTGGAAGCCCTAGTGACTGATAACCTCTGGAGCCTCTCTGTGGACAGGTACTCTGATGCTCATAGCCTGATTTCCTTGGAAACCCACCGGATGATCCCTTCCTTTAAATCCCAGCACTTGGGAGGCAGAGGCAGGTTGAGCTCTGTGAGTTTGAGAAGCCTGGTCTACAGAATCAGTTCTAGGACAGCAAGAGCTATGTAGAATGACCTTCTCTCAAAACAACCAAAAACTTTAAAAAATGACATGCATTGACTTCTGCTATACAGCTGGGGCCTAAGAAGGCTGTCTGGAAACTGAACATTCCAGCATAGGCAGAGCTTTACTGCCCTTTCACATCAGCTACTAGTCAACACACTATTTTGATACGCAATGTTAGGAAGGGAAAAGAAAAATAACCAGCAGGGAGAAGTTAGAGAAAAATTAATAGCCAGTTAAAACCATTAATTTGAAGCTAAAAGCCACTTTTTAATAGGAGGTAGACAATATTTAACATCCTCTAAAATTTGGATTGATTTGCTGAAATACGTAGCTCATGAAATTAATAAAAAGGATACTGATTACTCTAGCTAATAACATATGTCTAGCCTGAAAGAATCACGCAGAAGCTTTTTCAGTAACTTATTAAAAACAAGCAATTCTGGAAATTCCAAGTACATTAAAGCATCAGTGTCCTGGGCTGGAGAGATGGCTCAGTAGTGAGGAGCACTGGTGTCCTGGGCTGGAGAGCTGGCTCGGTAGTGAAGAGCACTGGCTGCTCTTCCGGATGACCTGGGTTTGAGTGCCAGCACCCACATGATAGAACCACTTAACTCCAGTACCCTCTTCTGACATCTATGAGCACCAGGCACACACGAAGGCCAGACATTTATACACAAAATAAAATAAATGTAAAAGAAATTTGATTAAGTGCCATTAACTTACATTGACTTTCTGCCTGGTTTTTGGTTCATTCTCGCTGCGGACATAGCTTTAAGGATGAGTCCTGAGAATAGCTAAAAACACCTGCTGTCTAAGTACATCCAAAGAGCCCCTTTTATCATCAATATTCATTACCTTGCCCATCAGCACTCACCGATATTCCTCATTAATCTTTTCTTTGTTCTCCTGGACTCTCCAAGAAAAGTGTTCTTCTTAACAAAAAAATTAAAGATGGAAGGAACCAGATGTTTCAACAAAAAAGTCATGTCTCCTGTCTTCCCATTCTACCATGCATGAGGACTGAGAACATCTCACGGTGAAATGGTGTCACTTTAAGGGAAGTATACTTAGAAAAGACCAGGAAGTGTGGATGTGTTTTGGCTATCCCAGGAGGCATTTAACCCTAAGGCCACTTCTGTGATTGGAGATTGTTCCCTCCATGCACAGTGAGAAAAGAACATGCGCACTGTGGATACTGAACATGCGCACTCTGAATACTGGCACAGTGTCAGGTGGGTTGTGTGGTAAGAATCTATACAAATGTGCAGGATCGGTAGCCAGTTACAAGAATCGATTTTCTTCTTGAAAAGGCATATCCTTTGGACAGAAACACCAGGGTAGGAGTGAATAGAGCTAAGCAGCTGAACAGGAATAGTGTGGAGCAGGTATGGACCACCGGGAGAAGCTGGACAAGAACGGAAATGTAGTCACTGCTACAGTGTCCTGTAATCCAGCACACAGTCTGCAGTTCCTGACTCATACTCTTGAGGTTATCATAACTCCTGATGCACAGATGTTCCTTACCTGCACAGAAAGGGAGATGAGCAGCCCGGGGGGGGGGGGGGGGGGGGGGGGAGTGGTGGCATGTGATGGGTAAGAAATGAGATGGACTATGGGGGCCTGCGATAGGATGTGGATCCTCAAAGGAAAGGTGACCAAGTCGATGGGTTAGAAGTCTGATAGGGCTGAAAATGTGTGAGCTATGAGTCTCCTCAGGGGAGAAAGTGCCGATCCGACAATAAGATGCCATAAAAGGTAACTATAGGAGAGTTGCTGCTATTTGCCATAAGCTCTAGGGGACTGCTTTTTTTCCCCCTCAAGACAAAGTTTCTCTGTGTAGCTCTGGCTGTCCTGGAACTCACTTGTAGACCAGGCTGGGCTCGAACTCAGAGATCTGACAGGCTCTGCCTCCTGAGTGCTGGGATGAAAGGTGTGTGCCACCACTGCCCAGCCTAAGGCACAATTAAACAAATACAAACTAAGTAGCCAGAAAGACTGCTCAAGATGCTTGCTGCCAATGACCTGAGTTCAGCCCCTGGAAAAGGCGTGATGGAAGCAAGTAACCGATTACAGTATAATCTCCACATAGCACCATTATTGCACACTCAATCCTACACATGCAGGCACACACACAGTAAATGAAGAAATGTAACTTTTAAAAATAGAACTATGAAGCAGCGCAAAGGGACTGCCTTTCCTTTGTGTGTAACATGCAGAACATACAGATGTGTCACATGAGAAGCAGCCGCTGTGGGCTGAGGGAAGTCTTAAGCAAGGAACAAATGTATGTAAGTGCCATCCATCAAGCTGTGGTATGGTCAGGAGGCATCTTTAACATTAAAGAAAATCCCTAGTCTGCTTGCGAAAGGTGTGCTCATGTTTTAGGTGTCTTCCTCCATGTCTGAGAGCTTTCTGTGGGATGACAGAGCTTCCCTGTGTGTCTGGGGAAAACAATCAACTACACAGCAGCATTGTGTAGTTGAGACACAAGCATGAAGACACTGAATTGGAAGTGGAGACTTATTTTAAAGTTCCGACAAAGCTAAGAGTCTTGATAGTATTCCCACAGAAATGGAAGGGGAACCTACATTGTACTCTGAAAAGGAGAAAGTGTTGCACACAGTTGACCCCAGTGGAATATCAGCTCCAGGATCACCAAAGAGCATCGGGGACGATGGAATTCTGGATGGTCTCACTAAGAAGATGCCCAGCTTGCACTAATAGCCAGTCACTTTCTGATCTTTTAAGAAGAGATTATATAAGCAAGATTATATAAGATATATAAGATTTTTATAAGAGATTCTATAAAGCAATTGACTTTAAAATCATTGTTGTTTTACATATACACCAGTGTTTAAACTCATCCACATGTCAAGAACTGGAAGACAATCATGATTTGTATGTCTGCAATAATAATCTTTTGGATCAAGGCTCCCTCTACTGACTCCAAAATAATAAATAAACATTTCACAGGCATCATCCTGACTAGACTCAACCATATGTGAAAACTAAGGCAAACAAACTTGTGCAGTAACAAAGGATATCCTTAGTAGGAGAAGCAGGATGCTCAACATTTGAAAAAATGTCAAAATATAAACTCATTTGCAAAGTAACTATATAGGTAGAACTATATTCAATTGCCACTATTTAACCAATTCTTATCTACAGATGACAACTGTGTGTGGTTTGACTTAATTTTTTAATTGTCAAAGAGGGCATGGTGTCACCTGAATCACAGGTATATACAAGTGTTGTCAACGGTGGTTATTGTCGTCAGTAAAAACTCTCTGTAATGAAACTCTCTAACAGCAAAAATCAATTTACATGTTTCTTAACTAAAACTAACCATGGGATGTGCTAAGTAGAGTGCCTTACAGAAAGGAGTGTGTATATGATAAGTTTGTCGAGAAGAAGTATGCTTTAGGTTAGGGTAAAGATACAAAGTGTCTCACATGAGAAGGTGAATGAAAGCTGTGCTCAGCAGCCGGGTGTTTACAAGAGGGAGGCTGGAAATTAAACGGCACCCTTAGCGCTTTAGCCGTGAGAAGAGGAAGTGGGGTAATTTGCATAGACTTCAAACAACCTCACAACTATTGAGCAAACCAGCAAATCCTGGAAAGAATTAGGGAGAAAAGCCTAAGTCAATACACTTCAAACCCCCTTGGTGTTTCCCAGCAACTAGCAAGAAAGCATCTTTTGCTGGTTCACACTTTGCACAAAATAAATATTAAGTCCGTTGTTGGTGCTCTTCCAAAAAGTTAATATTTTACAGTTCGGAATTTTAGTTTAAGACTGCCTTTGAAGCTCAAAGAATGCCTTTTTGAAGTTATGTTTTCATAGATCTAGGAATCTGGTCTGAGAATGAAAGATGTCATCAAAGATTTATTTACAAAGATGGTCGTCAAAACCTTTTTTTTTTTCTTCTGAGACAAGGTTGTTTTTTGAGACAGGGTTTCTTTCTCTGTGTAGCCCTTGCTGTCCTGGAACACACTGTAGATCAGGCTGCCCTTGAACTCACAGAGATCTGCCTGCCTTTTCCTTCTAAGGGCTGAGTCTAAAGGAGTTCACTAACACAGTTACCGTTCAGCTCTTGCATCTCATGCCCAGAATGCAGCCTCATTCTTAGCTCCCAACAAAGATGTTCAGAAACAATGAATTAGCAGAAGAAAAGTTAGAAATTTCCAAATCGGGGACTGTCTGAGCAAATTAAGTAAGTTGTAATATATATCATATATTTGCCATTAAGATATTTTGAAGACAGACTAAAGACATTGGGAAACATTCAAGAGAAAATGTTAAGCAACAAAAAACAAGAGTACCAACAATGGAGATCATCGAATACAAATGTCAGTAAGTAAATATGTGCCCCAAAGTAAAAGTTAGTATGTGCACTAAAGAGGGCTAGAAGTAAAAAATAGAATTAATGACAGAGGTTACTACTGGGCAGTAGAATCCTGGGTAGTTTACATTTTTATGATTGTGGTTTTTCGGTGTGTTGTAAATTGTCCATCATGAGGGTGTATCGGTAACCCTGGGTTTTCGAGGGAGCTTGTTTGTTTTTTCAGTGCTCAGCATTAAGCCCAGGGCTATAGTGAGCTAGGCAAGTACTTCCCCACTAACCTACATTCTAATCCCTATGTTAGGTTTATACTCAGAAAACACTAAATGTTATTTAAACACTTTTTTTTTTTGTATCATGCTCTGCTAACTTCAGATCTGTAATAAAAAAAAAAGATTATCCATTAAAAATTGTGGAGATGGAGCTCGGATCGTCACTCAGTAGGAGACTGCTTGCCTAAGGTATACAAAGTCCTATCCCTAGAACCACCAAAAACTGAAGCACTGTGGCATGTGACAAGTAGCTGCTACGGTGGGATGTAGGTAGCGTTTGTAGGAGTATTTCCTTTCACTTCTTTAAAACTCCTCCTCACTAGGGCAATCCTTTAGATAAACTTATCCAGGGTCTAAATGCACAGGCCAGAGCTAAACTTCGCTTTATATTTAAGCATTGTGTCAAAAAACAACTTATGCCTGTAGGTTATAGAGATGGGTGAATTATTTCTGATGTTATGCAAATGAAGGTGAAATTTAAATGCTTTTTTATCAAAGTGAAATATAATGACCATTGTGGAGTTGAATAGGAGCCATTGGCCAGGCACTCTGCTGGAATGATCTTTATTCTTCCTGTTACCCTGAAAGCTGGCTATTTTACTTAGATGCATAATATAGTAGGATGTATGCTATTACCTGAGTCACCTGTCAGAAGTCAGTTAGTCTGTAAAGAGTTTCTCTCTCCGGGTTGTGAGAAGTAGGAACCACAGACACACCTTTAAAACTCTGCAGTATGTAAACTGGTTTGGGTTCATCCTTTTTGAGGTAAGTGGCAGGAAGAGATAGTCTAATCAGGTCAGCTTGATACTGTCTTACACTTCCTTACAGAGGGACAATGTGTGCAACAAAGGCTCCATTACCTACTTAGCAATACCAAACAAATTTAACAAACCTGAGGTCTTAAAACATAATTGAGAAATATACTTCTTCAAGACACCTGACATAGAGTGTTCCCGTCCCTGCAATAGCAGAAGTCGGGCCTTGCTGGGCCCTCATCAGACATGGCCTGCACTTGTCAATGATTTCATTGAGTTCCTTAAACTTGCATTCTAGCTTTTTTTTTTCCTAGATGCCTTCCTCTCATCCACGACTTAAAGAGATCTAGAGAGTGCTTGGATGGTTGAATCAGAGAATTTAAAAACAACGGAAACTTTCTGTACACTCTTGGTTCAGAATAATTCGGCTGGTTCTGTTTTTATAATGTCATATTTGAATCTGTTTCTATACATTAAAACGTACATATTTTCGCCATCAGATAAAATGCCTGTCCCCAGAGGGCTCTTAAGATAGTGATTATCTCTTATGTTCTGGCCACTAGGTGAAATTCGAATGCAGGTTTGATTCCAACAAACGTGTCCCCCTTCAAACCTCGTTGCCTAGCAACAAGTTCTCAGTGTCCAAGGAGAGAGGTTACCCATTTTCCCCCTAGAAGATAAGCTTGAGAGGCCATTGAAATTTTCTAACAGGGTGTCCTCCCACCCTCTTTTGTGACCGAAGCAGCGAAGCATAAGACCTCCAACTGGCTGAGGTGCTTCAGTAGCAGCCCAGGCGCAAAGGGGAACCCAGACTTGGCCCGGGCTGGGTGGGAAAGGCGAGTCTGGTTCTAAACACCTAAACCGGATCCCTAGGAGAACTGATGTCGAGATCCCCAGGAAACCCATAATCTTCTCAGGTGCAGGGGATTTTTGTTCATTCATATCCAGAGGCACCCAGCCCCCCCAACTCAAGGCATCTTTTCTTCCACAAGTTGTAACCCCCAATAAGGCCACCTCGCGCCTTTCCCTCTGCCACCTAGAGTCAGGATCAGGTATGGACACCGACCTTCCAGTCCCCCAGTCTCCGGCCTTTCTCAAAGTAACCAGGCTACGTGGTCAAGCCTGCCCCAGGGTGTGCGGCCCCAACCTGCCCCGCAGCGTGACCCCCAGTTCCTCCGGACGCTGGGCCACCCGCGCCGCCCGCTCCGCCCTTCGCGTGGTTCCGGCGGCTGGAACAGTTCCAGCGCCGCCCCCGCCCCGAGCTCTGCGTCCCAACGCGGGCCCGCCGCGCTCCGCCCCGCTCGCCCCTCCACTGCGTCGGGCTGTCCAGTCGCTGGGCAGCTCCCGTGGTTCCCGGGGCTCCAGCCGCAGCCCGTCCTGTCTCCATGGCGACGCGGCGTCCCAGGCTCGCGGCTCGGAACCCGCCGCCAGTGCGGAGCGGGGCTGGCCTTCCTGGTCTGCCCTTCGCGGACCCTCCTTTGCTGGGCGGCCAGAAGGTAAGCAGCACCGTGGTGACTGTGAGTAATTTCCCCGCACCCCCGGGAGTGGCGGGTCCCAGTCCGCACCTGGGACGTCTCCTAACCCTGAAAATGTATCTACCACTCCAGGTTGGGCCTCTGGAACCCCACGACTGTCGAAGCACCACCCGAGAAGGTAGGATGCTCGTCTGAGAGGAGGGAAAGTGTGCCTGTGTAAGGGTATCTCATCCTACCGCCAAAATGAAAACCGTCGCGTCCTATCCTGGGGTCTCCAGCTCCGCCCCGTTGTTCAGGATTCTTTTACTTTTGCAACAACTTAATGGCTTATGGGGGTGCGTATCCTCAGGCTCACTCTCTACCTATAACTTGTTTGGCACTGTGAACTTTGGCCCTCCTGGATCTCCCAGGAGAAAGGTTCGCACTAGGAACTGCTCCTAAATCCAATCTGGATGACTTGGAATATCCACACCCCAGTAGCATTTAAATGATAATTAGCACGGTGACACAGGTACAGTAGGTGAGTACTTGCTGAAGCTCTTTGTTCTTATCCCAAGAACGTTGCTTTTTAAAAGGAGATCTGAAAAAAATACTTTAAATACTCCTAAATTCTCCTAAAAACTAAAGTCAATGACTCCCGAATCCGTGTGTGTGTGTGTGTGTGTGTGTGTGTGTGTGTGTGTGTGTGTGTGCTACGTTACTAGGGCTTGGGGGTTTGTTTTTGATCTCCAGAAAACAAACAGCCTCAGCAGAAATGATCTCTGTTGAGTTTCCAGAGCTAAATCCCAGCACTCTAGGGGTTCCCACTGCATCAGGACTCACCTTACAAGGCCAAGCAATGGGTACTGATAGCATCAGGAGGCTCGGAGGGGTTTGCTTCTATTCCCAGTTAAGTTCTGTTGCTATGCATGCTCATCTGTACAGGAGTCACAGGGAGAGTGACTGATTGACTCAAAATTACAAGATCTGTTGAAATTTGAACGCAGGCTGCCTCTAGCAAGCTACCGTCCTGTCAAGGAGGAAAGATACAGTTTATATTTTAAGAGCTTCTGGGTATAAGTGATGTGCTGTAGAAATTTTTAATTTTAACCTGGGGTTTTTATCCCGCCTTTAACCATTTAGTTTTCGAACAAAACACATACCTAGCCTTTATATTTATAATAACCCTTAATCAGCCCTAGAGCTGGGCAAATATCTACCCTCTAGATTACTAAAATTTATTTATCAATAACCCCAGGTTATTATTTTCTGTATTTTTTATCTGGGCTGCTCTTATCTCTAATTGGCCAGCCCTCAGGGCCATGTTTACTTTGACTCTTAAGCCATGGTGTCTTCCTCCTCCTTCCTCCCTTTTCCCTCTCTTCCTGCTCTTCCCAGGCTAGAAGCACCAAGCCACACTTCTGTCCCTCTTCTGCCCAACTATAGGCCAACTATAGACAACGTTATTCACCAGGCAGAAGTAACTTGGGAGCAAGGTCAAATGGTGCCACTCGAGTTTACTTGCAGACGTTTTTGTCTCTGGGGCAACCAAGCCTTGGAGACTCACACTTAGCATTACAGTACATACCAACAGACCAAACCTCAACTCTTTATTTTTTTTTTATTTTTTATTTTTCTTAATTAAAAAGGCTATTTAAAAAGTATGAATTGGCTGGGTGGTGGTGGTGCACACCTTTAATCCCAGCACTTGGGAGGCAGAGGCAGGCGGATTTCTGAGTTTGAGGCCAGCCTGGTCTATAGAGTGAGTTCCAGGACAGCCAGGGCTATACAGATAAACCCTGTCTCGAACAAAAACAAAACAAAACAAAAAGAAAATATGAATTGAATATAATTATAATAATTATGAAAATCATAATGTCTGATATGTAGTTATAACATCCAGTCCATTATATTTGGCAATTTAGATAAAGTATTTTTTATCATTTATCTTATTCTGATGAGTTAAAATTTTGTATATTATTATTTTAACCTGTATTATCATTTTAAAAGCATATTTTAGACCTAGAACTTTTTTCTTTAATTTTAAACAACTTAAATTTAGTTGTGAGTTTATAGTTATTTTGTCTTTAATCCCATCAGAGATTTGAGAAGGAATAAATATTGAGTATGCAGGAAGTGCAGGCATACAGTTTTTTAAAATTATAGAAATGGGGCTGGAGAGATGGCTCAGCGGTTAAGAGCACTGACTGCTCTTCCAAAGGTCCCGAGTTCAAATCTCAGTAACCACATGGTGGCTCACAACCATCTGTAATGAGATCTGACTCTCCTGGTGTGTCTGAAGACAGCTACAGTATACTTACATATAATAATAAATAGATCTTTAAAAAAATTATAGAAATGATAGAGATGGCTTATCACTTGGACAGTCTCCAATATTTTTTATAATGTTGGAGCATCTGTCTTTAGCCTTTTGGCCCAGAACATTTGACAGACTTTAAGTGAAGCAGGAATTAAAAAGGGCTAGCTTACCCTGTCTTAGCAGAGTTTAGTAATTGATTACTTTGTATCCATCTGTCCTTTTTGGACAGGATTTTGTTTGTAGATAAAGTTAGGGCTTTTTTGGGGGGGTGGGGGTCCAGTGGTTAGCCTGCCACAATTGAAGTGATTTTCTATGTAGGTTATTGATGTTTATCAAATTTTTTGAAATGAAGTGGACTTACTGTTAGGAACAAATTTGCCTCATAGTAAAAAGATTTTTTAATAATGAAATAATTTTAAATGTCATATTTTGTGGATCTTTGACACTTTTGAAGACCAATTATCTATTTATAGCCTATTTGAACAAGTAAACACAGTTTGTTTTTAGCAGTTTATTATATGTATAACCCAGGATGTATATTCTTGTGATAATTTAGATTAGTATCCAATATAACTATGAGTTTGATTAAGTGACTGTCAACTTGTATTAGTTAATTATTTTAAACAATTTGTAATAGTAGTTATTAAAAGGAGTGAGATTAAGTCTTGTATTTTTAAATGAGTTTTACAGGCATAATGTCTATCTAAGAGTAACAAAACTAATCTTAAACTTTGTATTAATATACAATTATTTCTATCAATGAAATCCTTAAGCCTGTATTAATATATAAAACTTTGTATTAGTGTAACAAAATATAAATTATAACCATAATTTTGTATTAAAATATAAAGATTTTTATTAATGTAAGATTATATAAAATGGTTTTGTATTTTTTTGTGACAGTTTTTTTTTTTTTT
>NW_022196897.1:57293810-57294298 GCF_008632895.1 Mastomys coucha
CCTATAATTCACTCTGTAGATCAGGCAGGCCTTGAACTCAGAGATCTGCCTGTCTCTGTCTCCCAAGTATTGAGATTAAAGGCATGTGCCACCATTGTTTGGCCTCAGACTCATTAAAAAACCTATCTGTCCTTGCCTTTATCTTCCATGTATTGAGAACAAAGGCCAGGATTTATCTATGTATACTTGAAAACATTTTAATTTTTATTTCTTTATCTTTTTGGAGATTAATACCTCTGTGGATAAATATACCTATACCTCCTTTCTCTTTATATAAATTAATTTAATATCCTTTATCTAACTTTATTTAAATTCCCTTCTATTTACTGTATAAGCATGTTTTCAAACTATATGTGTTATGTGCTAGGTCAAGAAGTCCCAGCATTCCCCTGGAGGCCACGTTGAAGGAAACCAGTTGCTTAAGGTAGCATAACATTTTTCTTTCTTTCTCCCTTTCTTTCTTTCTTTCTTTCTTTCTTTCTTTTTAA
>NW_022196897.1:57294308-57311401 GCF_008632895.1 Mastomys coucha
GGCATGTAGCCTTGCTTTTTGTTCTCTGGGCAGCAGGATTTTGCCAGCTTCATTGCATAGCAGGGTCTGCTAGCATACATGAAATTAAGTTGTCTCTCTTCCTCTCTGATACTCAGTATCAGACTGAACACAAGATCTTGCATATGCTAAGCAAATGACCTACCACTGACCATTTTTGTTTCAGACAGATGCAAAGTTGTCCAGGCTAGCCTTAAACTTGGCTGTGTAGCCCAGACTGTCCTGGAATTTGCAGTCCTCCTGCTTCAGCCCTTCTGCAGTTATAGGTATTTTGATACTACACTAGGCTAAAAGCCAGTTTCTTTTCTCAAGATCCTTCCTCTGTGGTTGTGGTCATTCCTGAATTCTCTAGCCAAGTCTCCATAGTGGGGATGCGCATATTGGTGTGTCTTCTCATCTGCTTCTTGGGTGTTATGAACCGTGATTCTATCCTTGGGCTTCTCTTGTTCTACATGGATGATGCAGACCTGGTCAATTCTGTTTACAGACTTAGACAGTGAATCACCAACTGGTCTTCCTGCCTCTGTTCTCTCTCAAAAAATTTCTGGGATCAATTTAATCTTCTGGTCTTGTTCAAAACCTTGAATTTGGTTTGCATTGTGCAATAGTTACAGCTCTGACTCCTTAGCATGTGACAATTAATGACACTAATATTTCATTCCCACATACATTCCTAACTTCCTCTGCAGATATTTTCTAGCTCTGAGCTGGACAGTTCCTATTGCTACCTGACTGTGGCCCCAATTTGGATAAATGTCACCTTCACGGTGAAGCTGAACTCAGAGGCATCCTTTGGGGGGAGATCCAACTTTATACTGTTACAAGCTTGTGGCTGGGGGTCTTTCCATGTGTTCAGAGTTGGCAGGTAGATTTACCACGGCTCACTTGACATACCCAGAGGCTATGCTAATTCTGTTACCAAAGCTCTTATCACAGGATACCGGGAATGAAAGAGGAAAAAAAAGATACATAATAGTCAAGCTTTCTTTTGGTTTGAGTTAACAAAAACAAAATCCCCATAACTCAGACTTGTTTCAGGTAAAAAATAAGAAATTAACTGTCCAGTCCATGGTAGGAACAGAGATTGGGTAGATCAGGAACTCAGATAGCATTAGAAATGTGTGTGTGCCTCTTATATTTGTGTTTATTCTTTCTCTCCCCTTCTTTTTCTCTCTCCCTTCTGTTCCCTCTTGTTCTCTCTCCTTCCCCCTCACCAACCTCTCTCCTCTCCTTATTTCTCATCCTGGAGATCTAGACTCACATGATCCTAACTTTACCATAGTCCTATGTGGAAAGCCCCTGGGAAAGATTGTGACAAGCTAAGCTTGGGTCACAGACGCATGACTACTAGACTGTAGCTGTCTTCAGACACATCAGAAGAGGGTGTCAGATCTCATCACGGGTGGTTGTGAGCCTTCGGAAGAGCAGTCAGTGCTCTTACCCGCTGAGCCATCTTGCCAGCCCATTTGTTTGTGTTTTAAGATTTATTTATTGCATATATAGCATTTTGCCTGCATGTGTGCCTACAGGGCAGAAGAGGGCACCGATGGTTACGAGCCACCATGTGGTGTTGGGAATTGAACTCAGGACCTCTGGAAAAACTGTCAGTGCTCTTAACCTCTAAGCCATCTTTCCAGCCCTATGTGTTTATTTGTATGTTTGTCATTTGTTTTGTGTGTGTGTGAAGGTTTTTTGTTTGTTTTTTGTTTTGTAACTGTCCATCTTGTGTGCCAGGCTCTGTGCTAAACCCCTCATAGTTTACCCCACTTAATATTTAGTTATCAAGAGAAGTCAGCCCCATTGATAACCTCCATTTTTCAGGTAGAAGAGTTGAATCTTAAAGAAACTAAGTCAGTTTCCAAACTCGCCCGAGTAGTGGCAGAACCAGCTTTGAATCCAGTCTCTTACCAAGAGCCCAGACTCCTGAGAATTACTGACTCCTAAAGAATTCAGTGTTAGGATGAGACAGGTCAAGTGGTCATCTCCTGGCAAGTGGTTAAAGCTGGACTGAGTACAGTCTGGGTCTCCATCAAGAACTGAGCTCTGGCTTGGATTTGACCCTTACTTGGACTGTACCATCAGACATGCCATTCTCTTCCCATTTCAGTGGGGAAAGAAAAATCGAGACAGCCAAGGAGATGTCCACTTGACCTGTCTCATCCTAACCTGAATATGTAGGAAGCACAAACATGTATCTTCTAAAACTGAAACAAGTTGTAGAGACAGCTGACTACCTGGACAGTCCCCTATTACTCAAAACATTGGAGCATCTGCCTTTAGCCTTGTGGCCCAGAACCATCTCACAGACCTTGAAATGAAGCAGAAACTTTGAGGGGCTAGGACTATCCCACATTGCATGTCCTTTCCTGAACAGTATTTTCTGTCTGTAGATGAATAGGGCAGTTTTTGTCTAGTGGCTACCTTGCCATAACTAGAGCAACTATATGGAGGATTTGCCCTGGCATAGACCTTTTCAAATTTTCTTTAAAGCATTGTTTTCATTCAGTCTCTCTTACTTCAGTACACCTTTGTCTGTCTGTCTGTGGGAGGTAGGCAGCTTCTGTTGTCTGCCTCTCTGAGCAGCCAGCTGTCTCTTTGCACAACAGGGGCTCCCAGCACCTTTGAGCTCAAGCTCTTTGAATAGTTCCAAACCACAGAAAGAAATTCCCTCGTAGCTGGGGCAAAATCTGTAGGCTGCCAATTCTCCCGAACTCCTAACCTAACATCATGGCATGTTTGTATTCCACCCAAGAATCTCTAAATAATTTTTAATAGTGAATTCTTGCTTACCACGTTGGGACAATCTGGAGAGATGAATAGTTAATCTGCTTTAGGCTCCCAGTGGGGCACACACAGTTCCTCTGCACACACACACACACACAAGCTAATTTTGATATGCCTTGATGAGCTCAATGCCTGGGCACTTCCAAACCTCCCCATGGCTAGCACACACTCCCCTCCAGTACTCCTGGCTTAACATCTTCTAAATCTGTATTTTATCTTTGCTGTCCTGTTACCTGCTGGGCAGCCCTCTCATAGGGCTGCTTTCCCTTTCCACTACATTGCTGGATGATTTCTCTCTTGCAGCTCTTAAATCTGATCTCTCTGCTCCTGAGTCATGGGGATTCTCCTCTCTCTCCCTCAGTCTCTTGCCTCCATCTCCCTGCCCAGCCATTGGCTGTACAGCAATTCTTTATTACCAGTCCAAGCCAGCTGGGGGCAGGGACGAGACCCTTAGCATCTGGAAGCGCGGCTTTGGGGAGCCGAATTAAGACAAAGCATTAGAACCATTTCTCGACAAGAGCCATTTGAAAAGGGAGCAGTACCAACTAATGCCTCTTTGCTTTGTTGTTCACAGTCTTGTCCCTGAGTTTTGTATTCCTGAAATTCCCAGGTATGTAGTAATAGCCATGTTAAAAGTCTGGTTTGAGGCTCAGGCATGATAGTAATCCCAGCCCTTTGGAGGCAGGTGGATCTTTGTAAGTTCAAACCCAGTTTGCTCTGTGTCATGAGTTCTAGATCAGACAGAGCTATAAAGTTAGACTCTTTCAGAAATAAACAAAAAGTCTGCCTTGGATGTGGAGCCAAGTGGAGGGACAAGTGAACTGTTAACGTATGCTAGAATTAAGTGTGACCTTTTCCATAAATAAAAATAATACAGCTAAATGACTTATCCAGATATGTGTAAAGGGCTCCATTATGAGGAAAATCAATCCTACAACTGGATAGCCTGGAAAGCAACAAAAAGCTTGGAGACAACAGCAAACTTCTAAGTATTAGTAAATGCGTGTGAGACTTACAAGATAAAAATTAAAATGTATCATTGGATAAAATAAAGGATCAATTTGTGCATTTGTATATTTAAACAATACTTTACTAAAATTCCATATCCTAAATGTGGAAGCCTTCCACCTTCCTCCGGCTCATTTTTCCTCTAAAAGTTATCTGTGATGGCACGAGCAAGCTGGAGAGTGGCAGAGATTTATTTATCATACTTAGCTTATTGAAGCTGGAGAGAGACATGTAACTGTGAGCCAAAAGAAGTTATGATTTCCAGAGTCAGCTCAGTGGGAAGGGTCAGCTATTGACTGTATTTTAGCCTAGACCTAGAATCCAAGATAATGAACTGAAAGGATAACAGAACTAGTGGATTGTTCAACACACTACCACTGCCCTATGCAGAATCATTCCTGCGGCTCGGTTCAGATGGACCTCAAGGTGAGATGAGAAGAAAGTTGGTTTCTCTAGAGCATGGTTCTGAACCTTCCTGATGCTGCAACCCTTTAATACAGTTCCTCATGTGGTGGTGACCCCCAGCCATAAGATCATTTTTGTTGCTACTTCACAACTGTAATTTTGTTATTAAGGATCATAATCTAGGAGCTGGAAAGATGGCTCAATGGTTAAGAGTACTGACTGCTCTTCCAGAGGTCATGAGTTCAATTCCCAGCAACCACATGGTGGCTCACAACCATCTATAATAGAATCTGATGCCCTCTTCTGATGTGTCTGAAAACAACTACAATATACTTATATAAATATAATAAATACATCTTTAAAAAATCAAAAGGTAAATATCTGTACTTTGTGGTGGTCATATGCCACCCTCTGAAAGTATTGTTTGACATCCCCCAAAGGGGTCACGACCTCCAGGTTGGGATTGGGAACCACTGCTCTAGGTTTTATAACATCACTTCTTAGCCCATGCTTAACAGCCTGCTCATAGTTCTGTGCTTTGTTTCATTTGCATTTACATTTATACAAACGATTAGACATTTATGAAGTAAACGTACCTTGTTTGTTTTTTAGCAACTACCTGGACAAGACTGATGTAAAGGTAAAGGATTCGGAGCTGGGGGCAGAGCTCAGTTGGTACAGTGCCTGCCTAGCATGCACACAGGAAGCCCTTGATGTCAGCCTGCACAAACTGGCATGGGCACGCCTGTTGTCCTTGTCCCTGTTCATTTTGGCTTATGAGCCTACCCTTTCTCCACCTCAGTCCTAACACCTAGGAGGGGAAAGAAAAAAAAATAAGTTCAGCCTCATCCATGGCTACATAGTAAGATCAAGGTCAGCCATGAATGAATAAATACACCTTGTCTCAAAAAAAGTAAATAAAATGTATATTGCTGGAGGTTTTGTTCTTGTTTTGTTTTTTGTTTTTAGAATGCTTTGGGTCAGCTTTACCATCCACTTATAAGGTTTAGAAGTAATTGGCTTTAGTATATATTATGCAATAGAAATATTTACATAAAGGCTCATAATATACTTTTTCCAAATACTTCAAACTAAAATAATGATAATTCTAGTTTTTATTCCTGCTTCTGTTTTAGGCACCAAAAAGCAGACAGAATGGCAGATTGCTATTGTATGATCCGAAGGGTAAATGATTTATTACTTAGAATGTGTTTGACCATGATCTTGTTCTGAATATTAATTAAGAATATTGGAATGGTTGGATATCATTGTATAACTCAACAGTTAAATCCTGTGTTATCTGTCTTTCAAAAAAAAAAACCTTAACTATTTCTCAATTAAAATTTTATGTCAGGGATAGCACTGTAGAAAAAAAATACTAAATATTTTTTTCTCTTTCAGAAAAACTGATGAGTGGCACCAATAAAGAAAAGTCACAGTAAGAAAATGTCTTTTGGCCCTTTAAGTAATCAGAAGTACATAACACAAACCAGTTATCGCCTAGTTAAACCTGCAGAGGCAGCTGTGCGTGGATGGCTGCAGTTGGTACTTGAATAGAGGGATGTCTAAAATGAAAGTGAAGCTGTGAGAAAGTGAAGAGAGATCTGTGATGACCACGTCTGCCTCTAGTGCTTAAACCGCTTTCTGGCACCTCTGCCTCTTGTTTAATTTCCTCTACTCTTTCCCACCTCCCTTTGATACTGCTTCCTTCTTTAGAACATCTCTGTAAGTGAATACTTACTATAAAATTAGTATTCTCAACTCATTAAATGTGCATCATAGTCCTACATAAAGAAAAAAATCACCTTGAGTGGTTGAAGAGGCTGGTATTTGAAAATCATGGTGTAGATCAATTGAATTGCGGATAACGAGGTATTGGCTCCGCTGATTAAAGCCCTTTACAATGTAATCATCTCCTACCTTTTGGGAGGAAATATGATATTTATTCTATGAAAAATTACAGTTTTAATATTGACCTTAGAACAAATTCCTAGGGCTGGAGAGATGGCTCAGCAGAGAAGAACCTCTTCCTGGGGGCCCAGGTTTGATAGACGGCAGCTCACAACCATCTCTAACAGCAGTCTTAGGGAATGCAATGCCCTCTTCTGGTCCTTTTGGGCATTGCACACATATTGTGCATAGACACATGCAGGCAAAGCTCGTATACACATCAAATGAAAAGAGGAATGAAGTATCCGCATTTGGTCTTCCTTCTTCTTGAGTTTCTTGTGGTTTGTGGATTGTACTTTGTGTATTCTGATCTTCTGGACTAATATTCACTTATCAGAGAGTGCATACCATGTGTGTACTTTTGCGATTGGGTTACTTCACTCAGGATGATATTCTCCATCCATTTCCCTAAGGGGAACAAAATACCCATGGAAGGAGTTGCAGAGACTAACTATAGAGCAGAGACTGAAAGAAAGACAATCCAGCCTGATATAGCTGTTTCCTGACAGTACCCAACTAATACAGAAGTAGAGGCTCACAGCCATCCGCTGGACTGAGCACAATGAAAGAGCTAGAGAAAAGATTCAAGGAGCTGAAGGGTTTGCAGCCCCTTAGAATGAACAATATGAACTAACTAGTACCCTCAGAGCTCCCAGGGTCTAAATCACCAACCGCCCCAACCAAAGAGTACACATGGTGGGACCAATGGCTCCAGCAGCATATGTATAGTAGAGGATGGCCAAATCGGTTATCAATGGGAGGAGAGGCCCTTGGCCCTGTGATGGCTCTATGCCCCAGTGTAGGGGAATGCCAGGGCCAGGAAGCAGGAGAGGGTGGGGTGGTGAGCAGGGGGAGGGAGGAGTAGGGAGGAGGGGAGGGAACAGGGGTTTGTCTTGTTGTCTTTTGTTTTTTGTTTTGTTTGGAGGGGAAACTGGGAAAGAAGATATCGTATGACATGTAAATAAAGAAAATATCTAATAAAAAAAAGAGATAAAAAAAAAAAAGAGGAAAGGTGCCTCTGCCAGGCCTGGCCACCTCAGTTCAGTTCCAACAACTCAGACAGTCAAAGGAGAGAAACAACTTCCAGTAGTTTGTGTGTGTGTGTGTGTGTATGATTGTAGCTCTTGGGAGCTCCAGATACATTGTTTATCATGACTGAAGTCTTGGATCATTTTGAATGCTATTGCCCTAAAAAAAATTCTACTCTATGAGACATGTATATTAACTTTCATACTGTAATAGCTAAAAATGTTCATCTTTACTTTTTTAAAAATTATCTTTAATCTTTTTTTACAGTCCAGTCATTATTTCTCTCTCAGTCCACCCTCTGACAGTTCCTCATCCCATTCCTCCTCCCCAGTCTCCAAGAGGATGTCTCCAACCCACCCTACCCCATCCCACCCTGCCAGGCCTCCCCACTCCCTGGGGCCTCAAGTCTCTCCAGAGTTAGGTCCCTCTTCTCTCACTGAGGCCAGACCAGGCTATCCTCTGCTGTGTATGTGTTGGGGGCCTCATATCAGCTGGCTCATATGAGTTCGCTAGCTCGTTAGTGACTCAGTATCTGAGAGATCTTGGGGGTCCAGGTTAGTTGAGACTGCTGGGGTTCCCAGTCCTATGGGATTGCCCTCCTTAACTTCTTCCAGCTTTTCCCTAATTCAACCACAGGGGTCCCAGACTTCAGTCCATTGGTTGGGTGTAAGTATCTGCATCTGTCTCTGTCAGCTGCTGGTTGGGCCTCTCAGAGGACAGCCATGCTAAGCTCCTGTCTGTAAGCACACCACAGCATCAGTAATAGTGTCAGGCCTTGGAGCCTCCCCTTGAGGTAGATCCCAATTTAGGCCTGTCACTGGACCTCCTTTCCTTTCCCTCAGGCTCTTCTCCATTTTTGTCCCTGCAGTACTTTTAGGTAGGAACAATTCTGGGCCAGAGTTTTTGACTGTAGGCTGGTAATCCCATGCCTCTTTTAATGCCCTGTCTTTCTACTGTATGTGGACTCTATAAGTTCCCTCTCCCCACTGTTGGGCAATTCATCTAAGGTTCCTCCCTTTGAGTCCTGAGAGTTTCTCACCTCCCAGCTCTCTGGTACATTCTAGAGGGTTCCCCTCCTCGCCTTTACTTTTGCTGCAAACCTTGTACATCATATAAATCTAATACTTGAAAAAAAAACCTTTTAGATGGGCATTGGTGGCACATACCTATCATCCCAGCACTTGAGAGACAGAGATAGACAGATCCCTGAATTCAAGACCAGCCTGGACTACAGAGCTAATTCCAGGACAGCCAGGGCTACACGGAGAAATTCTATCTCAAAACACAAAAAGCAACAGCATCAGCAACAGCAAAAAGAACTTGTGTTTAGGTAGGGAGTGGCATGAGCCACATATGTGAAAGTCAGGAGACAGCTTCTAGTGGTTGTTTTGTTTTCCTTCTGTCATGGAGGCCTTGGGGCACAAACTCAATTCATCAGGCTTGGCAGCAACTGCCTTTACCAGCTCTGCCATCTCACACTCCTGTATATTTTGCATCAAAGAGAAAGTAATATATAACAGATCAATGTTAGAGGATTTACATTTGTTTCAAGTTACAGTCCACCAGAAAAAAAAATCCTGCATAAAGTACATCCATCTACCTACACACGCGTCTATATATCCTGTTATCAGAGTTGAAAGCACACTCAAAAAGAGATACACTGTCCAGTACTAATGATCAGGCTTCTGCCTCCCAAGTGCTGGGATTAAAGGCATGAGCTACCACATCCTGCTAAAGTGAGTAGCTTTTACTTGGAGAAAAGGTTGAATTCATGGCTTGTGATTCTTCCAGTACTAATGAAAGTTAACAGTTGGAAATAAGTGACTGTTGTGTCTGCATGCCCAGCTGTATTGGTTGCTTCTCTCGTTGCTACGACTAAATGCCTGACAGAAGAAACTTCAGTGAGGAGGTTTATTCTGGGTCACAGTTAAAATACACCTCACCATAGCTAGGAAGAAGGCATGGTGGCAGGAGTGCAGGGTGGCTAGTCACACTCCGGACAGCTAGGAGACAAATGTGGCGCTCATCATTAAGCTGAGATCCAGCCCACAGGACGGTGCTGCTCATATTTGATAACTTCATTCACCTCAGGTATCCCAATCTAGAAACTCCCTCCTAAGTGAGTCTCCCAGATGATCTAGACCCTGTCACACTGACAATCGGAGGAGATTATGTGTGGTCGTAGACAGTAAAGGGAATTATTCCTCATAGCCAGTGTTTGTAGATGATGCTGAGCAGGGGTGAGCCTGAAGCAAGGGTGATCCACTTCCCATGGGAGATACAGCCCAGGAAGTCAATGCACCTGGACCTGGACAGAGGAGCAGAGGGACAGATCATTCCTCTGCTCAGTACCGATTGCTTTGGAATATGAAACTACCTTTTGCAAGAACACCTAAGCTCATGCACGGACAGGACAAGTGCAAGGCTGGTGAATGTAGCCAGTGAGCCTCACAGATGTGTGGTGTCCCTTATCGAAAGTTAAAAGCAAATGAGGTTAGTTTTTGAAGACAGGTCATCACAGTAAAGATGGAAATCTGTAGGGATCAAAATTCAGAGAAGAATGAATGCATTCAAAGTCAGAGAATGTCTCAGAGGAGCTTCCAGGCAAGCTCAACACTGTGGGCTCCACTGACTGGGAGGGCCAGATTGGTCCAGAAAGACCCTACCTGTGCTAGGTTAAAGAAAACTCTAGGCTAAGTCCTCTCTCTCTCTCTCTCTCTCTCCCTCCCTCCCTCCCTCCCTCTCTCTCTCTCTCTCTCTTTCTCCCTCTCTCTCTCTCTCCTCCCTCTCTCTCTCCTCCCTCTCTCTCTCTTCCCTCTCTCTTTTGTTCTGAGTCTTCACTCCTGTCCCAGCTACAGGGGGAAATGGCTGAAGCAAATCTACAATTCTGTGACCAAAGTTGAAGCAACTGTATCCTGGGGTTTTTTATGTGATGTGTGTATGCTATACAACCTTTTCTAAAATGAGTGCTAAGCTGCTTTCTCATTTCTACTTCACTTTTAAGCAAACCCTCCTTTGGACGCAGACCAAGATTGTCAAACAAGCTTTATACTTCTTCAGCACAGACCCCGGGTGGAGCCAATGTGTTCTCAGCAAAGTAAGATTTAAATAGTTTTGGTTTTTGACTTATAGTTGATTAATATAAATCATCTAAGATGAAATTTAAATTGTAAGTTTTCTGAAAGTACTCATTCTAATAACAATGGGGGACATTTTCTAAATATGCTATATATAGTCCTTTAAAACTAAGGAAAATGCTAAATTTTAGGATATTTATTCTCCAGCATAGCCACATTCTGCCAGACTGTCTAATCTGAGTAACTCCGTGGCTTTCAAAAGAGAAGGGCTGGAGACAGGGTCTCACTAGGTAGCTTGGGTTGTCCAAGAACTCACTCTGTAAACCAGGCTGGCCTCCAACTCATAGAAATCCACCTGCCTCTGCCTCCAAGTGCTGGGGTTAAAAGTAGGAGCCACCACATCCTGCTACAATCAGTAGTTTCTAGTTGGAGAAAAGTTTGAATTTATGGCTTGTGATTCTTTAAGTGTCTACATTGTAGACTGTGGTGGTTGGAATATACTTGACCTATGGGAAAAAATGAGAAGAAAAGAGCTTTGTGCTTTATTGTTAACTGATGGGGTTGGTCCTCAGGTATGTTTTGGTTGTGGGTGTTCATGGTTGCAGCTTGTAGTAGTAGCTAGCATTCCATGTAGCCACAGGACAGTGAACTTGTCGCCTGCCTCCATGTGTTTAAGGTTAATCAGAGTATTTTCAACTACGCCAGTCCTCTGAAGTGTGCTGGCTGACCCCCCTACTCAGGGGTATAAGTCAATGGATCTGCAATCATCCTAGTTCACAGGGTCTTAGGCACATATGCTGTCTCCTATTGACTTGAGTTATGCCAGCTTTAGCAATGTGGTATATAAAACAATTAGGTCTTATAATAGTGGCATCTAAAAGTCAATGGAATACTGTTGTTTAGTGAAGAGAAAGGCACGGAAACCTTCCCTAGAGTTGGTATGACCTTAGGTAAGTTTTGGCAAGTGATTCTACAGCAGCCCAACAATAGTCCTGCCATCCCAAGCAGTCGAGGACTTGAACTCTCAATGTCAAGTTTCTCTGACACAATTAAAAGACCAGAGAGTCAGAACATAAATTGTCTTCCTGTGCCTTCTTTGTGTGCGGAGAAGGGGTGTGTGTGAGTTGGTTCCTGCTGTAATTTTTATAGCTTTTTTAAAAAGGTGGGGTTTAGGTGTACAACGTATGAGGTTTCAGCATGGCATCTCATAGTTGGCTCGTTATCCCCTCCCCTGCTGCCACCTCTCGCCCCTGCTGCCACCTCTCGCCCCTGCTGCCACCTCTCGCCCCTGCAGCTTGCTTCCTCCCTTTCCCCAGTCAGTCTCCCTTTCCACTTTTCTTTTCCATGTATTCTATTATCCTGTTTCCTACTACTCTTGAGATGCTTTCTTCCTCTTCTAGTTTCATAGTCTTTAAACATATGTATAAACACACACACACACACACACACACACACACGTGCATATGTACATACAATTTTAAACTTGAGTTCTGTATCTGTCTCAGGGTTTCAATGCTTTGAAGAGACACCATGGCCAATGCAACTCTTATAAGGACAACATTTAATTGGGGCTGACTTACAGGTTCAGAGGCTCAGTCCATTATTGTCATGATGGGAAACATGGCAGTATGAAGGCAGACATGGCAATGGAGGAACCAAGAGTTCTGTATCTTGATCCAAAAGCAACCAGAAGGAGACTTTATTCTGATTAGGGACCTCAAAGTCCCCCCTCCTCCTCCACCCACCCCCATAATGACACTTCCTCCAATAAGGCTACACCTCCTAATAGTGCCTTTTCCCATAGGTCAAGCATATTCCAACCACCACAGTATCTGAGAGAACATACATTGTCTTGGACTTATTTCTCTTCACACATTGATTTTTAATACATCTATTTTTCTGAAAATGTTGTGATTTCATTTTTTTTGGTGGGAGGGGGACAGGGTTTCTCTGTTTAGCCCTGGCTGTCCTGGAACTCATTCTGTAGACCAGGCTGGCCTCAAACTCAGAAATCTGTCTGCCTCTGCCTCCTAAGTGCTGGGATTAAAGGCGTGTGCCACCACTGCCCGGCTTCATTTTTCTTGAATGGTGCACAACTTTTTTTTTCCTTTTGGTTTTGAGACAGAGTTTCCTGTGTAGCCAAGGAACTCACTATGTAGACCAGGCTGACCTCCAACTCAAAGAATCACCTTCCTCTACCTCCTGAGTGCTGGGACTAAAGCTGTGCACATCACATCCAGCTTAATGATAACATCTCATTGTGTATATGCACCATGTATTTTCTTTACATATCCACCTTGTCTTGGATAGGTTTACTATTGCTGTGAAGAGACACCATGACAAAGGCAACTTAGGAAAGAAACATTTAACTGAGGGCTGGCTTATATTTTCAGAGAGTGAGTCCATGACCATCATGGTGGGGAATATGGCAACAGGAAGGCCAGATGGCTCTGGAGCTGAGAGATCACATCTGATCTATGAGTTTCAGGCAGAGAAGAGAGCAAGGCTGAATTTAGCATAGGCTTTTGAAACCCAGTGACACAGCTCTCCCAACAAGGCCATACCTACTCGAATAAGCCACACCTCCTAATCTCTTACTCAGTTCCACTAACTGGAAACCAAAATTCAAACCTTTGAGTCTATGAGGGCTATTATTCAAACCTTCACATATCCATAGATGAGTATTAGACTGGTTCTACTTCCTGGCTATGGAGAACAGTGCAGTTACAAACAAACATGGATGTCAAGTTTGTTTATCGAGGTATGGTGGCTTAAACTTTTCTGGGTAAACAACCAATAATAGGATAGCTTAGTCAAATATCCTGTGGAAATAAAAGTCCCCTTATTGTCTCTACAAAGGAATATAACAGGCCAGTCAACCCATTTGTAAAGTCAAAAATCCAAGGGCTAGCAAAAAGGAGCAGAAGGCAAAAAGGAGCTTGCCACCCAGTCTGATTTCTTGAGTTTGATCTCCAAGACTTACCTGGTGGAGAGAACCAGCTCCTACAACTATTGTCCTCTGACCTCCACATACATGACATGGCACATGACCACACACCTGACCCATGCAAAAGAAAGGAATGTAAAAAGAAAGAAAAAAGCAGAACCCAAGATAGCTGATGATACTGATAGTTTAGACTTTAGTCTTCTTTGAAAGGGCAAAACCACCATAATTTTATCATTTTCTATCTTTCCATGAAACTAGAAGCTGGATTTTTTTCAAAAGAGACCTGATAAAGCATTGGTTTTGTTGTTGTCATTGTTGCTTGTTTGTTTAAGGCAGGGTTTCTCTGTATAGCCCTTCTTGTCCTGGAACTCATTCTGTAGACCAGGCTGGCCTTGAACTCAGAGACCCCACCTGCCTCTGCCTCCCAAGTGCTGGGATTAAAGGCATGTAACACACACCTGGCTTAGACTGAAAGACCTTTAACACTCCACAAAGGGAGTTGGAACATTTTCACGACTGTAGCTGGGTTTCTCTGGATGGAGTGCTGTGCCCGGGACGCCTTGTCTCCATGTGCCGTTTATTGGGATGAAGCTTCTAATGTGAAAGCTAAGCTGTTTTATGACTGTAGGGTTAGTATTAATGTTGGAACCTTACTATGAATACAGATAGCACTTGGCAAGAGAAGGCATCTATTTACAAACTTCAAAACACTTTCCAGGCAGATTTTATGGTTTTCTATCACCACATCACGATGAACCATAAATATTTTCCTAAATGATTCTCTTATGTGCTATGTGTTGGAACTCTAAAGAGATTCTGTGAGTTATTACATGACAATAAATACCAAGCAGAAATGGTTTTTCATGAATAATAAAAATTATGCTTTTCCAAAGAGCCAACATACTCTTTAAGTCTATGTTTGTTTGGTATATTATAATCTAATTTTCTTTGAGACATAGTATGCATGTATTTGTTTTGTGAACCTTTATAAACCATGACTCTCACTGTGACTGAGATGTTTCACTGTCTGCTTTAATGATTAGAAAAGAAGCCTCTTCAAAGAAGTTTGAAGATAGAGTGCCTTTTAAGAGTAGCGAAAACAGACCCTTCTCAAGGAGCATTGAAAATAAAGATGTCTTAAACCAGCAGTCCGACCTGTGGTCATCTCCCTACCTAAAAGAAAGCGCAGGTAACAAAAAGCATTTGTCTTACTGAACTGAGTAATTGTGGCTTCTGTTTTAGCACACTGTCCATGACCTTTGGACATGAGTTGACAATGCTGTCAATCTAAGGTAGATCAAAGGAAGCAGTACATGTTCAAACTCATATACTGGATTGTTTGATATACAGTCAGATAGGACATCTGTGGCTATATATTATATAAGGTAAACATTACAGGGTATTAAATCCTAGAATGGATTAAAGTACTATGAAAACTAACAAGCTGACATGCTAGGTACCAGTTGAAAAACTGGATCCAGTTGTCAGACTAGACACTGACCTTTCTCTTAGGAAGTTCATCTTCTAGACAGAGATAGTTGGCCAGTTCTGACAAAGTGTTGAAGAATAGTTTTTTTGTTTTTTGTTTTCTTTAAAGGGGTACTGTTGGAATGGTAAAGATAAATGAAATTCTGTCATTTACAACATGGATGGGACTAGAGATCTTTACCAGACTGGTCTACAGAGTGAGTTCCAGGACGGCCAGGGCTACACAGAGAAACCCTGCCTCGAAAAAAAAAAAAAGAAAGAAAGAAAGAAAGAAGGAAAGAAAGAAAGAAAGAAAAAGTCTGGAGAGAGAGGCTGAGCAAAGAGAAGGGAGAAAGGAAAGCTGAGGAAAACTGGCCAGTGCAGGTTAGAAATAGGAGTTAGAAGTCTGATGTGTTGTTAAACAGTAGGATGACTAGACACAAGGAAAATATACTGTTTCAAAAAAATTAGACTGATGGAGTTTGTTCTTTCCATGAGGAAGTGATACTTTTGATGAGGTATATTTTTGGTTGTGAGCCTAGCCTTTAACGGCTGAGCCATCTCTCCAGCCCTTGATGAGGTATATTTAACATGCTTTAAACATTACAGAATTTATGCATGCATTAAAACATTACATGGTACTCCACAAATACATGCAATTTTTTTTCCAAGACAAGGTCTTTCGGTGGAGCTCTGGCTGTCCTGGAACCCACTCTGTAGACCAGGCTGACCTTGAACTCAGAAATCTCCCTGCCTCTGCCTCTCGAGTGCTGGGTTCGAAAGCAGTGTGCCACCATCACCCAGCTGAACACATGCAATTGTTCTCAATCACTTTAAAAATAAAAATTTTAAACAGCACTATAAAACACCATCATGAAAGATAATTTGAGGCCGTCAGAAGGGCTACAGTGGCATTAGCCGCACCCAGGAGCGAGTACTTTGGAGCCAGAGATCAAGAAGCTTCTTCACAATGCTGAGTGTCTGCTCTGAATGAGGCCATCCTTGTGACGTCACAGGGTGTTCTTGATCACCTATTATGACCCTTCCCCTGATGACATCAGTATGGTGAGGTGGTGCACAGACTGGGTGCACTTTGAAGGCTCAGGAGGCCGTGATTACATGGAGACTGTGGAAGAGACAAAAGCAGGTAGATGGGACCCTTAAGATTCACTGTCCGCTTTCAGGATGGGCATTTGGTTTAGCATTGCTTTCATCTCTTTCTTTCTTCCTCCCGCCCTCCTTCCCTCCCTCCCCTCCCCTCCCCATCTCTCTCTCTCTTCCTTTCTTTTTCTTGTCTGTGTTATACCAGCCTGTATTCTCTGGTGTTCTCCCCTAAATGTCTTCTATTTCATTTCCATATAAGTGTTTATACGTCGTTTCTAGTACCTCACGGCCCTGATCCCATCGAAGAAGAAGAGACTTTATAGACACTCAGAATCTTCTGAGAAGGGGCTGGGGCTATTGAACTCAGTCTGAAACTATGAAAGACTACATAAAGCCAAAGGCACAGGCTCAGAGCAGTTCCCAGAGGCCCACATTAGAAGAAGCAAAGTAAATATTCATTTAAATTGCCCTAATTGTACATTTTAATGTATTTTAGGAAAGAATAATGTAGACTGTCTTTACGAGTATCAACTCTAGCTAAACTTACCCCCAGACCGATGGGGTTGCCTTATGAACTTGAATATGGGTTGTTTCATTTCTTTTTCTTTTTTTATTGATTTAAGTTTTATTGCATTATGTTAAGAAAAGATACATAATTTCAATTTATCTGAATTTGTTAACATTTAAAAACATATTTAAAGTAAATAGAATTACATCAAGGCTAGAGAGATGACTCAGCCATAAGAGCACTTGACTGCTCTTCCAAAGGGCCTGAGTTCGAATCCCAGCAACCACATGGTGGCTCACAACTATCCGTTTGGAGATCTGATGCCCTCTTTTGGTGCATCTGAAGTCAGCTACAGTGTATGTATGTATAATAATAAATACATATTTTTTAAAAAAATAATTAAAGCACATTCTTTTTTATAATTGCCTTCTTTTTATTTTTTAAAGATTTATTTATTTATTTTATGTATATAAGTACACTATAGCTGTCTTCAGACACACGAGAGGACACACGGATCCCATTACAGATGGTTGTGAGCCACCATGTGGTTGCTGGGATTTGAACTCAGAACTTTTGGAAAAGCAGTCAGTGCTCTTAACTTCTGAGCCATCTCTCTAGCCCACATCACATTTTCTTTCCCTTTTGTACCCCAACTCCTCCTCCCTTTCAATAACTGCCATACCTTTGTTTTTTTATCATATTCTTTAAAGTTTATAAAATATTAACATTAAAAATGAGTATTATAAAAGTTGTTTGATATAAAACAACAATCAATTGAACAGTCTTATGTAGATGC
>NW_022196897.1:57311499-57322648 GCF_008632895.1 Mastomys coucha
GTCCTGGAACTCACTCTGTAGATCAGGCTGGCCTCGAACTCAGAAATCCGCCTGCCTCTGTCTCCCAAATGCTGGGATTAAAGGCGTGCACCACCACTGCCCAGCACTATTAGTTTTTTTTTAAGTGAACATAAATAGATAAAGACTTTTTATTTGTTTTGTTTTTAGTAGAGCTTAAAGACTTGACTCTTATTGTGGTGCAAACCCAAGATAAGAGCAATTTTTAGACATTGGAGTTCATTGTAATAAGGCTGTACTTCAATGACCGTCACATCACCAAAGGATTTTACCTCCATAGTAGCTAGGGTAAGAGTTGACAGTTCTGCTGCTCCAAGGAGTGAATTGTAAGCATGACTTTTAGGTACAGATTTCCTGCTATGGTCAAAGCTATTTGATTTGAGTGATTGTCTTCATTCTCAGCCCACAGAGAACAGGTTACATTCCTTTATGAAATGGTGTGTATATTAAGATGGTCTATCCATGAAGTCATTCACCAACTGTTTCAATGAATAGTGGTTCTGCTTGGAGGGTGGCACAGACATTAGGTGAGGGTAAGAATCTGGTTCATTGGCTGTGATGATTTTGAAAAGCATTCATCTCAGAAAAAGAGTAACTTATAAAGTCCTCTTCAAACTTGGTACAATGATTATAAATATCAAGCAAAGCATTCCGTCTTAATCTTTGTTGTTCTCTTACAACCACCTCCCAAATTAATTGTCTACATTTCTTTTGGCTGTATAAATATTTTTGAAATATGTAAGTTGCTCTGAAAACCATAGTATAGTGTAAAAAAATAAACAATCCTACTAATAGAGAAGCTGAGATAGGAGAAGCATGATTTCAAGACCATTATGTGGTACACAGCAAGACACTGTCACAAACAAACAAGCTGAAAGTGTATATGGATTTTACATTGTTGGACCTATTTCTCCAATTACCAAATTAGAGAGACCACTGGATAATATACAACAAATTTCTAAGTCCTCATACTTTTGAATTTCAATCGATTAGGATATGTTGGTAATAATAATTTTCATATTAAGAGATATTAAGAAAAAGTAATTGTTACTTCCTGTTATTTTTTTTTTGTTAGAGGTGGAATTATGTTTGTGTGGATCTGTTGAAAGGTTGCTTTCTTGCTTCTTCTAAGGTGTACTTTTGCTCCTTATGTTGGTGTTTTCCATCTATTATCCTTTGTAGGGCTGGATTTGTGGAAAGATACTGTGTAAATTTCATTTTGTCATGACCTACTGGGAGGAACCCCTGCTACTGGGCTGGTGGAGTTCCTGCGTGCCTGGGTCCCGCTGGTCCCAGTTACTCCCGGTGTTGGGACAGATGTTGTGTCCTCCTCACCTCTGATCCTATCGTGTTGTTTCATTTCTATACCCCCAGTGTCTTCATCAGTAGATGGGAATAGAGACACTGCCCAGCTGGAGAGATGCTCAGCAGTGAAAAGCACTGGCTCCTGACTCTTCCTGCTGAGGACCAGGGTTCAATTCCAGGCACCCACACAGCATCTCATAACTGTCTGTAATTACAGTTCCAGGGGATCTGACATCCTCAAGTGAATATGGCTGCAGACAAAATACTACTGCACATAAGATTAAATTAAATTTAAAAAATTTTAAAGGAGCTCTGTCTTGAAGAATAAATAAATAAATAAGTAAATAAATAAAAGACACACAAAGCATCTCATTGGGATGTTGATAGAGGTAAATGACCTAATATGCACACAGATGGGAGGAGTGAGGACCTTTGTGTGCTGACTGTTTTAGTTAACATGTCGGTCTCATGAGTGCTCATAGGATCTGGTCCAATTCAACACTTAAACTTTCCATCGTTTGTTGGTTGTGTTCTGCTTAAGGTGAAGCAGACAAGGATTTGGTCCTTGCAGAACAAGATAAAACTAGTGACTATTGCCTTGAAGACATTGAGGAGAACTTGTCAGACTCGACGGATGGTGACGGTGAAGAGGACAGCAACAACGAAGAAGACGAAGGCCCCTCTAAGAAGGAGACGAGAGCCCCACTGGAGCTAATGGCAGAAGTAAGTCTGTGTACGTGTGTTCTAACTGAAGAAGCAAATAGATACTGAAGTAATTAAACAGGACACAACTTTATCAGCTAGAGTAAATGAATCAGCATATATTAATAATTTTAAAATTAGCCTATTGTTTTGAGGCACAATGTTTTCCTAATCCTGGTATTTGCATTTTCTTGGCTTAGCTGGAAGCCAACAAGTCCCAGACATCCTTCTGCCTCCCTCTTACGCCACCCACACCCAGAGCCTGGGTCCCAGGTGTGGACAGACTCATGGCTTGTTTCACACGTACTTGGATCAGAACTCTGGTCCATATGCTGTAATGCTAGCACTCAGAACCACTGAGCCCTCTGTCTAACCCTCAGAACTTAGTTCTAAATGGTTCAGTGGCAATTAAAAATATTCACTAAATATTAACATTAGAAACTGGAAAAATTATAAACAAGAACTAAAGAAGCTAGTTAAAATTCAAATTAAAAGAAACAAGTTAATAGATCAAGTGGTAGATATTTGGAAAATATGCAGATAAACCAATGCATATCATAATTAAAAAGGAAGCAGAAAATTTTAGGCCTGGTAGCACACACCTATGATCCCAGGGTGTGTGTGTGTGTGTGTGTGTGTGTGTGTGTGTGTGCGCGTGTGTGTGTGTGCATGTGTGTGTGAGTGTGCGCGTGTGTGTGCCTGTGTACGCATGTGTGTGCGTGTGTGTGTGTGTGTGCATGTGTGTGTGTGTGCCTGTATGCGCGTGTGTGTGCATGTGTGTGTGCTTGTGTGTGTATACGTGTGTGTGCGCGCGTGTGTGTGTGTGTGCGCGCACGCGCGCGTGTGTGTGTGTGTGTGTGTGTGTGTGTGTGTATGTGTGTGTGCATGTGCGTGTGCGCGTGTGTGGGAGTGGGGAGGAAGAACAAGAGTTCAGAGTCATTCTAAGCTAGGGTTTGAGGCTAACCTGGGATAGTTAAGACCTTGTCTCAAAGAAAGAAAGGAAGAGAGAGAGAGAGAGAGAGAGAGAGTTTTTAAAATAAATGTAGCTACAAAGAGGAATGAAAATAAAGACGTCGGGCTGGAGGGATGGCTCTGCAGTTAAAAGCGCTTACCACTTTTGCTGAAGACCTGAGTTTGGTTCCTGCATGTGTACACCTACCTGACAACTCACAACTGCCTGTAACTTCCAGGGGCTCTGATACTCAGTTCTGACCTCCGTGGACATCTGATGCACACATGATGCTCATACATACATGTAGGCACTCACACATACATAAAATAAATGCAAAATTAAATTAAAATCTAAACCTTGGACATTTTAATTTTATTTGCTTAGTGGGAGGTGTGTGTGTGTGTGTGTGTGTGTGTGTGTATGTGTGTGTGTGTGTGTGTGTGTGTGTGTGTGTGTGTGTGTTTCACAGTGCACATGTGGGTCCTGGATTGAACTCAGACCATCAGGCTTGGCACCAAGCACCTTTACCAACTGAGCAGCCATATCAGCCCCAGTATAGAAACTGAGAAAAACATTAAAGAACCACCTCTTAAATTGGTTAAATGGTTCTTTTTCCCATGTCTGGGAGTGACAGAGAGGTGTCCCCTCATTCTGCAGGGGACAGTGCTCTTGTAGAGAAAGCTCTGTACTAGGTCCCAAAGCTGCTTCCCACAAACGAGGACTACCACCATATAGTGGGGTGTTTTGTTTATTAGAAGCAATATAAAGAGCTAACAATACAACATTGTTCTAGTAAACTTATATGCTAAGTAAAGGAAACTTCACAGAGAGACTGTACAGCTCTAGGGATGTCAGTCAAATAGTAAAACACACGCTCAGGCCACACAAGGCCCTGGATCAACCTCTGCCCCCAGCCACCAGCAAGTAGACTATTTAGTACCAGAGAGTTGGGTTTTTAAGTTTCTGAATGATTTTAATGCACATAACTGTTATATATGTGTATATGTGCTCATTTACTTTAAAAATACCTGAAAGTTGTTGGCTGATTAGCTAAAAGCATTGGCTGTCCTTGCAGAGGACCTGGGTTTAGTTTCTTTCACCCACAGGGCTGCTTCTATCCATCTGTAATCCCAGCTCTAGGGTGATGCCCTCTTCTGACCTCTGTATGCACGAGGCATGCACCACATGGTACACACACACACACACACACACACACACACCTCGGGGAAAAATATACGCAAGCAGAACACTCATGCACATAAAATAAAATACAAGGATATATATATAAAATGTTTAAAAAATTCACATCTCTAGATGATTAGAAATATTTTCAATTAGTGATAGGATTATTTATTTAGCTTATAAATTCCTATACTTTTTAACCAGCAAAAGCAATAAGATGTCTAAGCAAAATGATGACCCATCAGCAGAACCAGTAAGCACTAAGTTATGGTCATAGCCTTTAGTCCACAGTTGTTCTGCCTGTTTTTCCTTTTAAGATTTGTTTATTGTTTGTGAGTGTTTATGAGTGCTTTAGTGTATTCATGTGAACCACACACATGCAGATGTCCTCAGGTCAGAAAAGGACATTGAATTCCCGGGGAACTGGAGGTACAGATGGTTATGGACCATCATATTGGAGGTAGAAACATAACCTGGGTCTTCTCAAGAGAAGTGTTCTTCATTGCTTGAGCCATCTCTCCAGCCCCCACAATTTGTTTTAAATGACTAACTGTCATGCCATTATGGTCTACATTGCCAGAGGAAAACTTACCCTGCACCAAAGAAACATGTAAATGATGAGACTGGTGTGATGCCAGTTGAATCAGCCTCCTCATCCCCAGGCTGCTGAGAAACACAGGCCTTGTGACCAGGCAACAGGATGGGCTTTCCCACCAAGCTCCATCATAGGTCTTCAGATACGGGCTTGGGCTGGAGAGATGGCTCAGTGGTTAAGGTCTTTTCCTGGTCTTCCAGAGGACCAGGGTTTGCTTCCCAGCACCTACACCATGGAGTTCATAACTGCCTGTAACTCTAGCTCCAAGGGATCTCATACGCTCTTCTAACCTATGTGGGCACCTGCGCACACATGGCGTATATTCACACACAAACGCACACACACAAGCGTGTGAATAAAAATAAAAATCTTTAAATATAAAAATATGTAAGTGTGGTTAGTTGACTGACTACAGATCATTCATAGAGAAATGTGTACATGTTAAAAGCAGAGTAGCTGCCAGGCAAGGCGGCACATGCCTTGGATCCCATCACTCAGGGGGCAGAGGCTGGCAGATCTCAGTGAGTTTGAGGCCAACCTCATCTACAGAGCAGGTTAGAGGACAGCCAGGGCTACACAGAGAAACCTTGTCTCTAAAAATAAAATAAAATAAACAAAACAAAGCAAAAGCAGAATAACTATCTTCAATCAGTATTTTTTAGGGAGCTTGTTTAAATTTTGTCTTGAAACCACTTATCTGAAGAATTTGTTTTCCAGTTCCTGAGAGCAGAAATGGGCCGAGACTACCAGCTGGCAAAAAAATTATGTCAGATGAGTAAGTACAAAATACTCTTACCTTCTCCGGCTATTCCTTTGTTCCTAGAACAAATCCCATAATATGAAGATGGCCCAGCCTAGTGAATTCTCTGCCAGTGCCTAGAGATCCTTTAGAATAAACTAGTTCAGTTAATCTATGAACTCACTGGGACTCCAAGAGCACCTCTGTGTGTATTAAATTGATATAGACAGACTGATGGCTGTCCTGGAAAAAAGAATCTTCATGACTCATAGGAGGCAGTAAATCACTTTATGCTGTTAGTTTCAGAGAAGAGTCACGTGGCCCAGGAGTCTATACTAACTGAACATATGTTTATTCCACAAATGTTCATCCCTGCTTGTGTGGGAGGCACTGTGTGAGACCCTGGAAAATCAGCATTCTACCGAAACCAATCCTACAGTCAGGTCTAGTGTTGGTCAAAGAATAAAGTAATAAGTAAATGATGTGTCATGACTGTTAAGAGCCATGAAGAAAGCCAAAGTAAGGGAGAGGAGGAGAAGGTGCTAGAAGGTCAAACAGTTTCCATAAGATGGCCTGGAAGGCTTCATTTAGAGGTTGAGCACAGAACTGAAACGTAGGAAGCCAGATGGTGGGCGTATGGAGGAACAAGGCACAGAGCAGGATGAACCATGGCTGTGCTGAGAGGGGAGGGGCCTGAGGAAGCTGCACACACCGTATGGATCAATCTGGGCAAGAGGCAGGTGCCAGCATACAAGCCTGAGTCATGGCATGGGCACAGGCTGAGTGGGCATCCCAGACCTTTCCCCAGCTGAAGGGCCGTTTGCCCTGTGGTAGGTGAAAGACACTGGAAGCTTCTGACGAGACAACAGGGTCTCCCTTCCCTTTCTAGCTGGCGTTTGGTGGTTAGCATTACTCAAAATGGTTATGGTTTTCTTGGTGTTTAAGCAAGGAGTGCCTTGCTGACTTTCTTAAATCTGTACTTGATAGTTTCATCAAGTTCAAAAATTTCTTGAAAATACCTTTTCACACATCGCTTCTGCCTTAGCTTGTCATTCTTCTTTTCCTGGATCTCCAGTTAACAGACAAAATAAATAATAATAATGATAACGGTAATGATGATGATAATAATAATAGTGTCTAACATGTATTTTCACTCAGCCCTGAGTTTTAAATTTTAGATCTGGGGGCTGGTGAGATGGCTCAGTGGTTAAAAGCACTGCTGCTCTTCCAGAGGACCTGGGTTCAATTCCCAGTATCCACATGGCAGCTCACAACTGTCTGTAACTCCAGCTCCAAGTGATCTGACACCCTGACACAGACATACATGCAGGCAAAACACCAATGCACATAAAATAAAAATAAATACATTTTTACATCTTAGTTCTATGCTTTGGGCAGTTTCTGTTGACCTGTTTTGGGGGTTATGCACCACCCCCTTCGCTTTGTCCAGTCTGCTGCCAAAGCTATCCAGAGAGTGAAGTTCAGAGACTCCACGTTCCAACTTTACAATGTTTCTTTAATGACTTGGAAAGTCCCAGCTCTCAGTTGGAATTTGCTGTTTTCCTAGCTACTCTGTCTGCCTTCCCTTTTCCTATCTTTTGAAGCACAGGAATAGCTGATCTCATGTCTGAGCCCTTGAGGTAATCCTAATCCTGGCAGGAAATTTCCTAAGTGTCCTAAGAATTGTTAGCATGTTCCATCAAAAAGGGCCATCATCAAATCCATTTGGAAAACCATGACTTGAATATGTGAACGGTTCAGGAAATCCTGTGCCTACTCCTCTATGCAAATCGCCTCTTTAGCTGCATTTAACCTGGTTTCCCAAATAGTTGTTAAGAAATGAGTGTGTAAGGAACAAGCTCTGCAGAGGGCCTTTGCCTCACAGAGATCTTTAGACTGATAAGCATATTTTAATCTAACCTAAAATATAGAAAGAAGTAGTTTTACAAGAAAATATTGGTTCAGAGGACACCTAAGGTCTTTGAAAGGAACTTTTGAGCAGGCACATAGTCCAACTCAGACTGATGATGAGTGTTAGTCACGTTTTATGATTCAGAGATAGTTCACTGGCATAAGGAATCAAAGTGAAAGCCAAGGGATCATTTCCTCTGAGTCAGTGGAGCCTTGAACCATTCACAATTGCCACACAGACACACAAACACAAAGACACACACACACACACACACACACACACACACACACACAGCACGCTTGGTGTTTCAGCGCCCCCTGGGGGCCACCAAGATACTTCATGAGCATGAAATGGGTGACTATGCCTCAAGGCCAGTGGAAAGGAAGTAGAGGGTGATCTATAGAGTTTTGAAACAATAGAATGACTCTGAAATGGAACTGTGGCCTCTAGGATATTGGTAGCATATCAACAAGCCTTCCAGAAAGTAGTCCAACAGAAGCAACACATTTACAGCAAGAATCAGCAAAAGGGAAGGTTTCTTTAAAAAGTGGAGACAAGGCATAGAGACATAGAAGCCCTCAGAGGCCAGGTACAGAATAGGAGTAAAAGCTGCCAGAACAAAGAGAAAGAAATACCATCATTTCCCTATTTGAAATTAGCACTTCTGGCTTGGAAGGGTTGGTACAAGGGACAAAAAGCTACGCTTTGGGATAGACAGGACCTTTGTGTAGGCGCTGTGTGGGTGAGGTTGGAGCAGGAGGAGGTTAGCAGACCTGCCATCCAGGTCTGCGCATTTGCAGAACTATTGCCCTTTGGAGAATTTGCTTCTCACAGAGCTTCCTTCCATCCCTGGCCCAGGAAGGACGTTGTATTGAAGAGGCTGTGTTCTTTGGACAGGAGATAGGAAATATGGAGAGTATCATTTCCCTTATAAGACTCCAGAAAGAAGTGGAGAATTCTCTTTGTTCTCAGGTGTACATGTGACACAGTTGTGGCAGTTCTTGCTTTGTGCTTAGGCCTGCTCTGATTAACAGCTTCAGGCAGTCTTACTCTAAGGGTCTGTTTTGCTGAAATATTTTGGATATCAATAACATGTATTCTGTTGTTCGTTTTCAGTCCTAATCTATGAACCAGAAAATCCTGTGGCCAAGGAATTTTTCTCACTTATTGAAGAGATATTGTTGAAGGGTAATTTTAAATTTTGAAATTCTTTTTTTTTCCTCATAGAACTGTAAATACTGTCTAGAAAAAAATGCTATGAGAGATTATGAAAATATATCTTTCAGGGAACTTTAAGGAATGTCTAACTCAGCAGTTCTCACACTTCCTGTCCTTGGGAGCCTTTAATACAGTTCTTAATGTTGTGGTGACCACCAAATATAACATTATTTTGTTGTTATTTTATGACTAATTTTGCTACTATTATGAATCATAATATAAATATCTGTATTTTCTTATGGTCTTAGGTGATCCCTGTGAAAGTTTTGACTCCCAAAGGGGGTCAAGACCCACAGGTTAAGAACCACTGATCTAAATGGGTGTTTAAAATGATGAAATAATATGAAGCTTGTCTTCTATGAATGGGAAAGGTGACTACCCCATTCTCCATGATGGAACTGCCCAGACAAGCTAGCTCCCTTGAACATGGAAGACGCAGAATGTGTCATTGTGCCTATGTGTTACAGTATTATGTCTCACAATTTCCAGTGATGCCCAAGCCCTCTCAATCACCCTAGGCCGATTTCCCTTATTCTATCTCAGAACTTCCTTTCCCTTTTTACAAAGTTTGGCTAGTTTGTTGTTGAGACAGAGTATCAAAGCTAACCCTGAAATCATGATCTCCTGCCTCAACTTCTTGAGTTCTGGGATTATACATGTAGCATCATTGATTGGGCTTTTTAAGGATTTCATTGGCAATAGTAAGAGTTATTTTTATAGACCTGTACTTTAAGTTAGCTTTGAACCCACAAACATCTACCTGCTAGTCAACATGACTACGTTGGCTTCCATGTTCAATTTTAATTCTACACCAAGGTCAGCTCAGTTTTCACAGTCCTCAAAATGCACATTTGGTGGTGGAGGAATCAAGATCTAAGAGTTTTGGAAAAGAGGGACCCTGGGGCACATGGTTAACATCTCTCTCCTCTCTGTGGCAGAGAAAGCTCAGGATGAAGAATATGAAGAGGACAGTGAGGAGGACTCGAGCAGCGAGAGCGAGGTAGACAGCAGTGAGGACGGCAGTGAAGACAGCTCGGACGAGTGCGAGGACGGGTCCTAGCAGGCGCTGCTGCCATGAGAGTTATTTTCAAGAGTATATGCCATGCAAATCCAAATATAAAGTAGAGAGCTGCCACGTAGCATAACTGTGACTTCTTCGATGCAGAGTTTGAGTGTTCCACATTCTTAGTTTGAGCTCCTTGCCCATGTCCAAGGCTGGCCACTTAGCGAAGGAAGCATGGACAAGATGGAATGTGCCGGGAACACAGGCAGAGTGGGTAGAGTATAATGTATACTCTACATACTTTATATATAATCTGACAACCCTACGTAGGATGTTACTATCCCCATTTTACAGGTGGGAAAAGTGAGATGGTGAGGGTAAAAAGTTTTCTCCAGCATGCGTTACCTATTTGTAGTGTCTGGATTTGCCTCTGTGACATCATGGCTGAACAGCTGTGCTTTCGACCCCCTTTCAAAGACCACCACATCAAGCCTTAAAAAATGTAAATCACTGTTCATGTAGCAAGTGTCAGTATCTGCTTCTCCTCCCTGGCAGAGAGTGTAACCTCCATGTTCATGAAAAAGGGCTTTGGTGGTTTTCATGATTGTATCCCTAGCAACTGGGAAGTAACTGGAAAATAAAGGTGCGTGGGGGGAAGGGGTGTGGGTGTGTGTGGGGGGGATAGGTGTGTGGGTGTGTGTAGGTATGTGGGTGGGTGTGGGTGCGTATGTGGGTGGGTGTAGGTATGGGTGTGTGTGGGTGGGTAGGTGTGGGTGGGTGGGTGGGTGGGTGTGGGTGTGGCACCTTGGTAGGGACAGAATGACATGGTTCCTGCCCCTGGGACAGGGCCAGCAGGTATGGGGCTCCATGAGTGTCAAAGACTACTGTGGACATGACGTTTGTTTATATAATAATGTACATATTTTCACATTCCTCCAAGGAAGTTCTACCCTGTTAATGTTAATGACTCCATGATAATCAGAGACAGCATGAGTAGGGAGGCAAAGGTGTGGCTAATGTCTCAGCAAAATGGTAAACCCTGGGACCTTCAGGACAGCCTTTAAAGATGTGGAAAAGAACTCTAAGAGCATAAGTTCAAAAATATGTAATTTTTCAACTGTGCAAAAATATAAGGGCTCAGTATGAATTGTATATGGAACTTCATGGATCTAAAGGAACAGAGGCAGCTGCATGATGAGCCATCGTGTCAGAAAGATACAAAGGCAGGCAGACACAAATACTGGCAGGTTCCTGAGTTCAAGGTCAGCCCTGGACAGAGTGAATTTAGGTCCTGGCAAGGTCAGAATAGTGATTCTAGGGCGGGATCCCACCCGGGGTCCCACCCAGCTAGCTTATTGTCTATGCTTAACAAGGACAGGTAGATATATGAGTTCTTTTTGCAATGTTAAAAAAAAATGCTTACTGTCTCCTAAGAATCAAGGGACTGGGTCTTGGGATGCTGATTCATAGGATAATCAAAGGGGAATCTGGAATAAATAACTGAATTGATATATATATATATA
>NW_022196897.1:57322658-57326954 GCF_008632895.1 Mastomys coucha
ATATATATATATATATATATAAAATGTATCATACATATGTATTATATATGTGTATATATACTTTGATATGTATATATATATCAATATGTGTGTATATGTGTGTATATATACATACACACACACACACATATATATAATTTTATTTATTTTGGTTTTTCGAGATAGGGTTTCTCTGTATAGCCCTGGCTGTCCTGGAACTCACTCTGTAGACCAGGCTGGCTTCGAATTCAGAAATCCACCTGCCTCTGTCTCCCAAGTTAAAGGCGTGTGACACCTTGCCATCACTGCCCTGCCTGAAGATATGTAAATAAAAACCCAGGCTTTTGGTCTGCATGAAATGAGCTAGCAGAAAGGGATAGCAGTTCTCCCCCCACCCCACCCTCCCTTGTTGCTTTTAAAAGCAAGAGGTTTATTTTCCAGTGCATTGGTCAATTAGTCCCCGTTAGGGTTAGGGTTAGGGTTAGGCGACCCTGAATGGCTATTACAAGCAGTTTTCATACTTTTTAGGGGCACAGGTTTGGGATAGCAGTTCTTTTTTTAGAATTTTTCTGTAGCATGAGCTGAGCTGTCTGAGAATCTCTGGAGAATGAAAACAGTTCTTCAAAAATTCTTTTTCTACCAGGACTTCTGATTTTAGTGAGAAAATCCATGGAGAGCGAACATGGCTCTTTTAGAATGTTTTCTAAAATGTTTATCCAGAGAAGACTGTCTGAAGAGCAAACACAACTTTTTTAGAATTTTTTTCTGGCTTTCTGATTTAGATCAGGAAACTGTAGAATTAGTTTTAGAATTTATCTAACAGGATTTTTGACTCAGTCAAAAAAATCCAAGAATTTTTTTTTTTTTTTTGGTTTTTCGAGACAGGGTTTCTCTGTGTTGCCCTGGCTGTCCTGGAACTCACTCTGTAGACCAGGCTGGCCTCGAACTCAGAAATCCGCCTGCCTCTGCCTCCCAAGTGCTGGGATTAAAGGCGTGCGCCACCACCGCCCGGCCAAGAATTTTTTTATACTGTAAGGGTCCATGATTCTCAGAATGACACCCTGGACTCAAATAGTATGCAGACACAGAATTTTAATTTTGCAGAAGTCCACCATACTGGGATTTTCCCATTACCAAGATAGAGAGACACCCAAGTGAGCTCGCAGGCCTGATTTAGAGCACATCAGGGGATTCTGGGGTGGGTGACCTGGATCTTACTCCATCTATAGGGACAGTCCATTACCAGGGCATGGGGCTGGAAACTGTTGCTGGGGAAATAGCTGAGGAAGTCAGGAACTGCTGCCGGCCCATTGCCTGTGCCTCAGGCCAGGTAGCAGAGCGGCTTCTGAGGCCTGGGCTGGCCTGGACTTGCCCAGTCCAATTTGAAGCCTGTCATGGAGTCAGCCTAGCCTTCTCAATAGCAGCTTTTCTGACTGTGGTCAGAAAACCATGAGCTATCCAGAGAGCTTTTAGAATTTTTACAAGCAGAGAGAGCTATCTCAAGCAGAAAGCTGGATGTCTCAACCATAGAGTTTTCAGAATAGCAAGAGAAAGCTGTCTAGAGCAGAGCAGCAGAAGAGAGGGGAGCAGAGGGGAGCAGAGGGGAGGAGAGGGGAGAGGAGTGGAGGAGAGGAGAGGACAGATGTGGAGAGGGAGCAGAGCGGTTTGAAAAGCCATCTCAACATAACGTAAACCACTAGCTTGGACCCACGATTTGACTTCAAGTCATTTGTTTTCACTGCTCCCCGACACCCCTTTCCTCAGGAACCCCCTCTAGGCCTAGGCTGGTCCTTGACATGTGAGTGTGTGTGTGTGTGTGTATGTTTCTGTGTGTGTGTACATATATACTCAAATTAATAAATGAAAAGAAAGATAAATGTATCTTGATCTAACAATGGAAAGGCTTTATACTTATGCCTCAATTGATGTTATTTTTCTGATTCTGTATTTTTTGAAACTTATTTTATTGTGTGTGTGTGTGTGTCTGTCTGAATGTTGTGTATATGTGTGTGCTTCTAGAAGACATTGAGCCTCCTGGTCCTTGAGTTTCAGGTGATTGTGAACCACCTGATATGAGTGCTGGGAACCAAACTGGAGTCATTTGCAAGAGCAGCCAGTGCTCTTAACCACCGAGCCATCTCTCCAACCCCAAGCTTCAGTATTGTTTGAGAAATTTCTGCCACTTTTAAGTTGGCTGTGAGAAAATTAAGAAAAATTTAAAAAACATTCTTAAATAATTTCTTTATGAATATGTCAATCTGAATTGAGGGCATGATCGTTTTTTAACTTTTCCGATATTACAGTGTCACGATATACCCAAAATATAGCATCACAAAATATTCCAAAGCTGTTACTGAAGACTAAGTTTGATTTATATGTGCACATGTGTATACCTGTACACACATTTTGCCACATTGTACATATATAGGTCAGGAGGAGTCTTTCTCTCCAGGTGAAGTTACCTTAGAAACCCCAACATGTCTCCGAGACCGTAACATGAGAATACTCCCCAGGGAGAAGATATACAAAACCATAACAGATTATTCAGATGAATGAAACCCTCTCTGTTTTCTTCTGATACCCCAACCCTCTTCTTACAGAGCCCCTGAGAGAATGGTCTTTCCAGGCCAAATTATCATGAGTGACAGAACTGGAGTGTGTCACAGAGCAGAGCACAGGGCACTGGGGTGGGTGGCAGGAGAAGAGAGAAAACTGCCTTCCCACTTCTCCCCGGCATGTTTGCTGCTAAGATCTAGAACCTCTCTGGCCTCAAATTGCCTCATGTATAAAGCAGAGGATGTAATGTAACTAAATGAGAATCCATAACACATAGACTCACACATATACACATACACACAGCTAGAGAGATGTCTCCACAATTAGGATCACTGGCGGCTTCAGAGGCCCAGGTTCAGTCCCCAACACCCACATGGTGGCTTGCAACTGCCTGTAACTCCAGTTCAATGAGATAATCCTGTGGGCACCAGGCAAACATGTAGTACACATACACACATGTAGGCAAAACTTCATATACATAAAAATAAATCTGGAAAAAGTGAACACACAATTTCCATGAGACTTATCATCTATAATATGAAGACTGCAATTCTCTTAGTCATACTGATAGAAAGACTGAGGGACAGAGAAACACGCACCACCATCAGGCCAACAGGAAGCAATCCTGGGACTTTATTACCAATCAGCCGGGGGATCTTTTGCTCTGTTTCTACAGAAGCTACAAGCAAAGAGCAGCTCTCCTCAGTGTCCGTGTCACTCCGCTTCTGCTCTTGGGATCTAGAATTCTTTGGCTCTAGGCTTTAAATAGCAATGGCCCAGCACCCAGTGACTGGTGTGACATCTCTGAGCTAAGGGCATTGGGACCCTGTGTCCCTAGTGCTCTATAGCTCCTCACAGCCAGCCTTCTGGAACTCCACTGCTAGTGTCTGGGGCCTTGTTGCTCACCAGCCTTGTGCCATCTGCAGTTGCAGCTCTCCAGCCCTCTCCTCTTTCGACCCGTGTGTAGTCCTAGGGTGTGCTGTCCTGACTTTCCCCAGCATCACCCCTCTACAGTCTCTGCAGTAGCCTACTCTCTGGGGCTCTAGCTCCTGTCTAGTCTACAGTGCCTGGAGCTGGACTGGGGGAGGGGAGTCTACAATGTTGTCCCCCGGTAACCAGCTCAAACCTGACTCCCCTGATATAAAGACTATAGACAGTAGACACCAAAGGGGGGTTATTGGGACCTAGGCTACACAAGGTGAACAATGCACTGGGATGAAGCTCAGAAGATGGCAGCATACCCTTTACCTACTCAGAGAAGAACGAGAAGAGGGCTACTTATATAACGTTAGAAACTAGTCTTTCTGCTTAGCTCTACAATCTGCAAAAGAAATCCTAGACCCACCCACTCGAGGTATCATGAGTGAATGAGGAACTCCTCCCTGACAGACCTCCCATTGTAACTGTGGGTGGAATGGCCTGAGAATCATCTGAAATTGTTATGGTGAAAGTGAGGCCCCTTGGCAGCCTTTTGGGGTATATGAATCTGCTGGGACTGAAGAAAAATACCGTTAGAGGTCAGCAACTTCCATGACATCCTGTCTTTGGTTCTTCCCAGTGGCAGGGGCATGGGGAGGGCGAGCATCGGCTTCTCTGCTCTGCTTGAGAGGTGTGAATCCTTGGAGGCTGTCACCATTGATGGCTTGGAGACTCTCCCAGGGGGCTACTCCCCCTCCAGTGAAGATGACTGACTGAAGCTGGGGTTGCTGCTGGCTTGTTCTCCAAGAGCAGACAAAATCCTTCATGGCCGGGCAGGCGGGG
>NW_022196897.1:57326968-57335214 GCF_008632895.1 Mastomys coucha
GAGGGAGGGGAACTGTGGAGTCAACAGAGGGTTCTACCTACCCTCTTCAGACACAGCTTCTGTTCCAGCTGCCCTCCGATGGAGCAGGAAGACCCACAACTCCTGCCCGGCAGCTTCAGCCATTGTGTTTAATTTCTAGTTTAAGAATTCCATACAAGAATGTAATACATTTTAATTAAGTCCCCCTCCCCATCCTCTTCCCTCCAACTCCTCCCAAACCCCGAAGACCACTTCTCCTTCCTAACATCCTGTACTCTTTTAAATCCACTGAAGCCACTTACTACTGCCCATAGGCTCTTGGGGGTAGGGTTATCCACTGGAACACGGGCAGCTTAGCTTTAGTCATTTTAAAATACAAAAACAATAAGCTGTGTTGACAAAGATTTTGCCATGAAATTAACATTTTCTTCAAGAAACATCAATAATGATTAGCATCTAGCCAAACACCCCCAGGGAGGATTCAGTCCTCTTTCTGTCTCAACCCAAGGCAAAATTTTCTAAATTCCACCTTGGCTCCCTTTAACCTTCTTGATGTAAAAAACTAAAGCTATCAACTGTAACCATAATATTGATGGTCATAGCACACCATCCCAATACTCCTGAGTATGAAAGGTCAGTTTCGTATCAATGTCCAAAGTAAATCACATGGCTAAACTCAACACCAAGGGAAGGGTAGAGAGGTGAAGAACTTTGAAGTTTCCTCCCACTCTGGGGCTTGGTTCCTAGCTGTAGAGTTGAAACAAGTCCCAGTAAAAAGATAATGAGTCTTATTTAATCTTTATATCTGTGAGCTTCAAATTTTTCAGTTTAAATGGATCTAAAGATCCTTGGCTAACCTGGGCAAAGGAAAACAGAATTTTGGTCTTCCAACTGAAACTATGGAGGATCCCCCTTACTATGTTAAGAAAACCTACGGTATGATTGTCATAAGCCAAGTGAGCTGTTAAATATAATCCCTTCACATAAAATGGACTGACAACTTCAGGAACTGGAACAAACCCTCCCATTAAGGGTCTCTCTCCCCCTGAGTACTGGTCAGTGCCTGGGAAGGAGCCACACCTGACCCCACAAGTTTAAATAACCAGATTCTGCACAACCAAGTCACAACATTCCAGAACACAGTAAACATCCCAGACACAGCAAGTCTGGAAATTGAGACTATGGCTAGTATTTTAAACAGAAAAAGAAATGGATGAACTATTACTTAGTCTCTTGTCTTGCACTCTTTTACTAACTCAGGTTACAATAAAATCCTCGCTTTCCCATCAGTATCAGGTCTGTGCTATCTACAGTGAGGCTGTTTCTAGCTTACAATCAAAGGATTCCTTAAGGCCAGCTTTAGGATACAGTGGCAAGGAAAAGAAACAGGGTGTCATGCTGCCTATCCTCTTCCATCAAAGGGACACACGACTCTGGCTGTTTTAGGTCACATCTGGGCATTTCTCAGCGTTTAAAGAGGTTCTGCTTTGTTTAAAAAAAAAAAAAAAAAAAAAAGGCAGGGATATATGGGAAATGGAAACAGCCTGGCAGACTTCTTGAAGACCAGCTGTTTGAGGCTGTTATTCTCAGGAATTGTAATCTATCGCCCCCTGCTGGTAACTGTGTTGCTTGGGGTGGCGAGAACTGGGCGTTTCTAGATTTCACAAATAATACGAATCTTCCAGTACTGCTTGCTTGCTCAATTTATGTTCGATTTCTGCTTCGGACTATCAAAAGGAAACGGTCAGTGACATTATTTGAAGAAAACAGATCTGCACGAGAAATCATTGCAGTTTCCAGAGTCCTCTATAGAGCTCTGTTTACCCGGCACCCCTTTAACCCTTTCCAGCCTGTTCTCTGTTAGGATGGGGTGTGTGGGTGTGTACTAGGGCCCTCCAAAGAAAGCCAGAAAGACTCGGAGATCTATCTTTAAAGTCTGGACACACAGTGAAGGGACCTGCAGTCTGACTTCACGCTTCCCTGCTTCTCCTCCTGAAAGAACCGTTTAAAAGGCGAGCACTGCCATTTTTCCTTTTCCTTTCTTAGTCTTTTTAAAAAATCATAGTGTAAATACTTTAAATAAAATCTTTACGACCCAGCTAAAATGAACTAAAATTCGCGGTTCTAAAGTACTGTTCCTGGAAGCTAATAAGGCGAAGTGCGTCAAAAATCAGTTGACATTTCTTATCTACTCACCATGACCGAAAATATTTTAAGCAAGAAGGGGTAAAGTCCTGGAAGTGGGTTTGGACGCCTCTTCCACGCCTAACGCTCCTCCCACCAGGTTTTTTTTTTTTTTCTTTTTCGAAAAACCCAGCCCCTCCCCCGCCCCCCGCCGAATACGTTCTGAGTATCTTGAAATGTCCCAGGGAAAGGGCACAGTGGATAGAGTATGTTTGTCAGTGTCCGATACTGTTGACCTAGGGAACTTTGTCCTTAGTAGACAGAATAAGTGAGAAGGCGGCGGGCCACCCCCAACGCCCGGAGGAGGGAGAAAGAACGCAGCAGTGGGTATTTCTCCGCCCTTTTGTGCCTTAGAACCTTGTTTTCCCATGTCTTCAAAGCGTTAATTCTTAGATCAAAATACAAACGAAACAGCTGGCCGGACACCACACCTTTCCGGGCCACCCCTCACCACCGGTTCGAGTCCCTGGAGAGAATGTCTTTTTTCCACCCCCATTCTCCTAAGCACCACCCTGCTGGGAGCATAAAGATAAAAAGAGTGAAAACCCCAAATGAAAATATAGGTTCCAAATACTGTTTCTGAAGAGCCAAAAGCCAAAGATCCAAATGACAAGGACAGCTGTCACCAGGGGAAGAAAGGAGTGGGCGAGACTCTCCACCCCACATTCCCCATCAGGCAAAATAAACAGCACTTATTGCAAACAGAAAAGAAGGTGGGGCCCAGCCTGGGGCGGGGCAGGAGGTTGGCCCAGCACCTGCAGTGAACACCCTGGAAAGCCCCTAACGCCAGACGCTGTCCTCGGTGCTGAAGTCGTCTCCTTGACGTAAAATTCGATGTACCGGAACTGAGTAGATTTCTAGGCCCTCAGTTTTTAATATCCCGCTGAGCCCGAGTCTTGAGTTGGAGTAACAGATAATCAGAGATTAATTTAGTCATGAGTCCCTCAGTCTACCTTTCTCCTGGCTCACTGGAATGTCATCTTCATGAATGCAAAGATAATATAAATCAAATGGTCACTAATATCACTCAATTGGTTACTACTATTCATACGCTTTCAAATTAAGGACAAATAGAAGCCTTCATTCTTTCCCTCCCCATTATAAAGGAGAGAGGAGAGGAAGGAGAGGAAGGGGGAAGGAGGAAGGGGTTAGAGAGGGAGGGAGAGAAATCACCTAAAGATGGGCCCAGCCTTGTTTAATTTGAGATATCTACTATTGTAGAATATTCTTTTCTTTCCTACGTGGTTTTTGCTAAAGCCCTGCGAGTGATAGCTTTAAATTTCCGTGGTCAAAGAAAAACATGGCTGAAAATTTCTTCATCTAGTGCCACAGGTGAAGCGAAGGCACCCTCCTTTACAGAGTCTTGGAGGAAGGTTAAGGAGACGGACAAAGGCCAGAATTGTGGGTATTTAGGGTGGAGAGGATTTATGCTTCCTCCCTTCTGGCCAGCGAGTCTTGAGTGATTAAGATTAATCAGCGACACCCAGATTCCTGATTGAAGTCACTACATCTTTTAACGAAGGCCGGAAAAGGGGGCGTGGAAGAAACTCCGAGTTCACCTCCTCATAAACAATTTCAAGATATTCTGAAAAGCCATGAGGTGCGTGGTTTGAGGGGACATTTCCTTAGTGGAACACACACACACACACACACACACACACACACACACACGCCTACCTAACCAGGAGCGCAGGGGAACTTCTGTTCCAGCTCAGCACACCCTTCGAGTGCTTTTTGTTTTTAAAAAGTGCGGGGGCTTTTTTGTGTGTGTGTGAGACGGAGAGAAAGCAGCAGTGTTTTCTTTGGTAGCAAGGAGCAACGCGATTACTTCAATCCCTTTTGTTGATCAGGCCGTGTATCTCCCCAGCCCTGAATCTTCGAGCTCCCTCACGGAAATTTCGGTGATTTATACGATTTTTTTTCATGTTTCCGTTGCGTGGTGATGAAAGTCGATAAGATAGTCACAGAAAAGAGACAGGCCTGGGATAAACCATCGAAGACCCAGAGGTGCACATAAATAAACCCGTCTGCTGCGCCACAATGTGAGGGAAATCACTATGAAAACGAGTAAAGGGATCATAGAGTACTCCCCATCACTCAGACAGATCCAAAAATCCAGTTTGTTTTGACCTCAAAGAATAAGAAACGGAGGGAGAAAAAAAGAAAGCCAGGAGGTAGCTGCAGGAAGGCTTGAGGAGGCCGGCAGTTCAGAGCCTGGCGAGCATCTCCAGGTGCTGTCTGGGGCGCACCGGGGAAAAGGCAGCCAGTACGGGGGCTCTGTGAGTTTGGCGCCCTCTGGTGGACATTTTTCGATACCGCCTTTTTATGGTGGGGGGACTTCACCCCGCTCAGTAAGGTGTTTAAATGGTGCCAAGAGAGAATCACTGAACAGCGAGAAACTGAAAAGAAGCGAGGAGAGTGGGCCAAGACAAGGCGGGCCGTCCTGGCTTCGCGAAGCCACCTCCACGCTCTGCTTCCCCAGGCGTGTGGAGCGGCACTCGTGCATGTTATTAACCTTCAGACATGATAAATTACGAAGATTTCTTTTTCCCCCTTTCCAGGGAGAGGGCTCAGAGGAAGGGAAATAGACCCCTTTCCTCTTGTGGTACCAGGTAGCTGTGTTCCAACGAGGTAGTCTGGAGATGAACTGGATGAAGAAACTCCACGGTCTTGGTGGTCCTCTCATCTCTGCTTTTGCCTGTACAGCCATACTGGCTCAGTAGAGCGCTCCCCAGGACAGCACCCAGAGAAAACCTTCTGGAATCGCCAATCCAGGGCAATCACAGGAAATTGATTAAGGCAAAGCAAATATTCTAGTCTTCTCCAAGATACGAGAAGGAGGGCAAAGAAGAATCGCCCAGTGAGACAAAATTCTTCGTAGGAATTATATTTTCCTTGCTCTCACCCAACATCGCCTATCTCAAAAATAATTTTAAAAAAAGAAAAAAAAAACAGAGCGTGCTGAGTGCATTCTGGATTACTCATAGGACTTTGTTTTGCCCCCCTTCTGATCGCAAACCCGTGAGCTGGATTTATAATTGCTCAGAGGCAGTCAGACACCTGCAAAGGAGCCCCAGCGCTCCGCGGACGAGCTGCCCCCGCGAGCAGCGGCCTCGTGATTCCCCCCGCCGAGCGGGTCCCCGCCTCCCCACTCCGCCCCCGCCTCCCCCAAGCCCAGCGGCTGCCTCTCCCGAGCTCTCTCTTCTTCAGGCTCTCCCGTGCCGGAGCAGGGATCGTGCAAGCAAGGAAGCAGCCCTGGGGTGACACCCTGCACGTACGCCTGTGACAGAGCTGAGCCGAGCCGGGGACGCTTCGCGGAGGAGTCGCGGGAGGGTCCAGCTCCCTGTCCCTGAACCAAGGTGGGTAAATACCGGATCGCCCGGACTTGCCAGAGCCCAGCCTTGGTTATTCAACCGGGTGCCCTCAGCCTGCGGCTTCTTGTCGAGCCCTTTACCCCACCCCACCCTCGCGCGCCTGTCGCCCACCTTCCACAGCCGAGTGCTTCCCGCCAGTCCTGTCGCAGCTGTGGTTTGGCGCCCCCCAGCCCCGGCCCTCCTCGCTCTTGCAACCCTTATCAATTTCATTCGGGAGGACACCTAGGGGCTGAAGTGACAGCAGAGCCATTTTCGCTTGCGCTTCGGGGACCGGAGCTCACGGCTCTCGGATACGCGCCTGGATAGCAGCGGCAGAAGGTGCGAGGAGCGATAACCTGTTACTTCCCCAGTACCCGCCTTCCACCGCCGTCCGCCGAGCTGCGAGAGCGCGCGCGCGGGGGGACAGATGCTCGGCCCGAGGGACGACGCGCAAAAGGCGGCTGGTGGGCTGCGCTCTGCGGGGTCTTAGATTTACCCAGATTAGCGCTCTCCTCCCGCTCCTCTCATTCTTTCTCCCGCTCCTTCTCCTCCGTCTCTTCCTCCTCTCTCGTCCTTTCTCCCTCACTCTGTCCACGAACAAGCCCCAAATAAGGGAGCCGCGCACTCTTCTATCAGAGGTCTCTTGCGCCCTAGGCGCAAGTTCACCACCGGGTGACGTTCTCCTTTTTTACCCTCTGCCACCTTCTCTGGCTCAGTGAAACGAACTCTGGGGACTAGGTAGAGTAGGAACAGTGAATCTGGGACGGAGCCTCGCCCTAGGGTTGAGAAAGCTAGAAACGAGGTGGTTGACAAGAAACTGATCAGCAAGGCTCCAATACGCTGCCTTTTGGCTGTCTGGAGTGCAAGGTGACTGATTCTTAGCGGGTCAAGTCCTGGGGGGCGGGGGACCTTTTCCTTCTCACCTTGTCTCGCCAAAGTCCCTGTCCCCCGGCGCTGTGAACCTCCTTCTTTCCAAGGAATTAGCCAGACACAACAACGGGAACCAGACACCGAACCAGACGTGCCCGCCCCGCACGCCCTCCCCCCCCCCCCTTCTGCCGGTCCGCCAGGCTGCTGGGAGCCCAATGGGGCTTGTCTGGGCTGGGCTGGAATTCGCTCGATGAGTGCTCCCTAGTGCTCCTAGCCCTATCCTCATCCCATCCCAGAACGTCCTGCACCCGCCTCCGGCGCCCCTTAGCTGTAAGCCTCACTCGTGGCACCCCGTTGCGCCTCCAGACTTGAAAGTCGCCCGGGGCTACAGTGCCTGCGCCCCAGTCCCGGAGCTAGCGAGCGCCTCCCCACCCCCTCCCACCGACCGCGCACCAGGACCCAGCCAGCTCGCTGTCCTTGGTCTCCCTTCTGTCTCGGAGACTTCAGTGCCCCGGGCCGCAGAACCTAGAAGCTCTCCCGGCACAGCTATCCCTTCTATTTACAGCCTGTTCCTGCGCCCAGTCCGCGGGAGACCCTTGGACAGTAGGGACCCCAAGACCACCGAGCCTATGGCATCTTCCAGTCCTTCGCCTGCAACCTCCTCGAACGCGGGAGCGGATCCTAATGCTACCAACCTGCGCCCTACAAGTAGGTCCTGCCCCAGTTTCCTATTAAATGGACTGCGGCGAGGGTGGGGGCGCTGGCACTGCGGGAGGCTGCGCTGTCGGAACGCGAAAGGAGAGTGTAGAAACGATGGAGGCTGGGAAACAAATGGGGCCCTATCCCGGGTTCCTGCGTAGAGGTCATTTGGCTGCCAGGGACGCGAGGTTACTCCCAGGGCACCCAAGAGCGAGGACTTCACAAGGGCCCGGGCAAGAAAGATCTTTGGGGTCTAAGGGGGCAGATACGTGCAAGGCGCTGTGTTGTGTTTTCGTCTGACGGGACAACAGGGGTCAGAACAGAGGGGTAGTGTGAGGAACGAGTCTCAGCGAGAGCAGCTTTCTAGCTCTAGGTTTGAGATGAGACCTGACCTCCTCCTCGCCTTTCCCTCCCCACCCCGCACCCCAGCGCTGTACTCACAGTCCATAATCAGGGGAAATTTCGACGTTAATTGCAGCTTTTAGGAAACTCTGGGTCCCTAATTGCTCCAAATTTGCGTCTAGCTATTGACGAGTGAGGGCGAAGCCAGGGGCGTAAAAGGTGCACAAAACTGCCTGAGATTCAATTAATTACATCTTAGAGACAAAAAAAAAAGGCGAGGGTGGGGCATTAAGCATCACCCAGAGTGGCAAGGGGGGGGGGTGCAGCTAACTAGGAGGAGAAGCGGCTTGGCAAGCCGGTTGGTAAAAACACCCCTGTGCTTTTTTTCTAGAGACCTGTCAGCAGGTGACAAGTCTTGGGGAGAATAGGGAAAGCAGATAAAAGGGCATTTATGCTTCCCCATCAGATCTGTCTCTAATTCAACCTGACTTTCTAACTCCACACAGAGGACTGGAGTCGCGGGATTTGTTTACCTTTTTTCCATGTTGGCGTTAAGTCTTTCATCACCCCTCTCCCCCAAATCTATCAGCTCCAGACAGCTCTGGGCCCCCCATAATCTCTTACAGAAGAGGAGCTGAGTGAGATCAGTGTGGTCGAGAGTGCTTTATTGTTGCGTTTTTATGGCACTTATTGTAAGCCCCGTGAAAACAATAGTTCCCATCAACACAAGTGTCCAGAAGGCAGGAAAGCCCCGCTTTCAATTTCTCAGTGTAGACTCTGAGGCAGGAGGCCCGAAGTGCTCAGGCCACCTTGCAGTTC
>NW_022196897.1:57335235-57339978 GCF_008632895.1 Mastomys coucha
CTTCCCGCACACAGGCAAGCGACAATTACCCATATAACAAAGCAGAGCTCGGGAGAGTCGTCAGTGCGGGCGGCACGTGATCCAGGCCTTGGCGGTGGAGACAGCGGTGGGAGCTGGCCCCGCCGAACTCGAGGGAGGCCTTCGCCCCTTTTGTCTGTAGATTGGACCTGGATAGATTCATTTTCCAGTCCTCCCCCCACTTACTCTATTCTTTATCGCCCTCCCCCCAACACACACTGTTGTTCCTTCTGCAGGGTTGAAAAGGTTGAGGGCCACCCCTCCCTCACACTAGGCACCCCTACATCCTAGCAGATTACCCCGTAGTCCTCAAATGCCCACGCCTCAGCCAAGGCCTAAGCGATGATCTGAGTCCATACAAGGTGTGGTGCCTCCGGGAACCACCTAAATGGAGGCCAGAGATCTTCCCCGCCCGGGAAGAACAACCCTTCCCTGGGAACCCCTAACCCTTAACTGGAGAGCCCGGGAGTGCTTGTCCGCCCTGTCCAATTTCCGTCCTCCCTGGGAGACACACCCCCACCCGCGCTGTTTGGACTCTGCCTTTGCAGGTCTCCGGGAAAGCGCCCCTTTCTGCTCCGGCACACATCTTACACACCGTATCCCTGCAACCCCCTGGCAAGCAGGAGCTCTCTCCTGCCTGTCGCCTATCGGAAAAGACACTCTCAACTCCGGCCACAACAAAGGGCCTCTCGACCCCATCTCTTTTCCTTCCTGTTTTTTTTTTTTTAAATTAACGGCTAACTTGGGGCGCGGGGGACGACACTGGAATGTTTCTAAACGTCAACCTCAGGCCAAGTGACCTTGAGAAACTGTAGCCTCTGCACTGAAATGATTTAGTCACCTGAGTCTTAGACCTACACCCCTTTCCTGGGTTCTTTTGGTGATTAGATGAGATTGGAGTTTAACGGGAAAGCACGGATAGCGCTTTATGCTCCAGGTGCTATTATTAAGGGGCTTGCCGTTGCACAGATTTCCTGTCTATCAGATTCCAACCGTGACATACTGTCTCACGACGTCAGGCCGGTTCTTCGCCCCTCTGGGGCTCTGTTGTGCCTGAGGTTTAATGGATGTCACTCTGCTTATCGTAGCCAACACTCCCGTTGGAGTGGAGGATGGGAGGCACCTTGCTTGGAGGGCTGAGGAGGGGATTTCTCCTAGGGACCCATCCCAGGAGTCTACAGGAAGGCTTCTCCAGACAGTAGGCTGCTTCTTTGCATTCTTTGCTGGGAGTTAACGCGGAAGCCCGGTAGACCAGAACGCCTAGAGTGTGGCCTGGAAGAAAGGGGGGAGGGGGAGAGCCAAATCCAGCCGCCCGCGTTTCAGACCCGGAGGAAAGGTCCTCGCACCAGCGTGCTTCAGACTCTCGAAGTCGGAAGGAAGGGTTAATGAGGGGCAGGTTGCGAAGGGGGGTGGGGGGTGGGCTGAGGACAGGACGGCTGGCGCACCATTGTCTTCTTTCCTCCCCAGTCTGACTGGAGCAGCCATGCGAGTCCGATCATCTACTCAAATACTATTTTTCACCCAATTAATTCCTGAACTCTTCCGCGACCCCATTTCATGCCAGTTTATTTTAAGCTGCCACTCGGCTGGAGACCCGCCAAGAAATTATGAGACGTTTGGGTCCCAGATGCCTCTGTGTTCCCTATCTGAGCGGTTGTGTTGTCGCTCTTCAAGTCTGAGGCCTGGGACCTCGGGCTGGGCTTGGCGGGTGGGTGCTGTGTCACGCCAGGTCTGGATCTTTGTGCTCTGACAGCCTCTGCCTTGGTGGGGATCGCTTGGGGGCGGAGTCCGTGGCTGCGAGCCCCAGTTCTCCAAAACATGGTTCTGTACCTGAAGTCAACAGTAGGCAGGAGAGCTGGGAGCTCTGTCTGAACTAAAGATGTAGGGTAGCAGCTCCATGCTCCTTCCATGGCCCTCGCGAAAACCTTTGCCCTCTACCCAGTTTCTCATTAGTCCGACCCTCGCTAATTTCCCTCCTGTCTCTCTGCTCCTAGCATACGATACTTGGTGTGGCGTAGCCCATGGATGCACCAGAAAACTGGGCCTGAAGATCTGTGGTGAGTAAACAAGCCCTCAGGCGACGGGTCTCCGAGGGTGGAGCGACTGAATTTGTAGGAGAGTTCCACATTCGGGGGACTCTGACCCTTCGGTCTAGTATTCTAACTGCTTTACTGTCCCAGCGCCCAGCTGGGTCCCTTGGAGGCTCTGACACCCCCAACCCACCGTGGCCTCTCACAGTTGGCAGGAGAGGTCTTTTCCTTTGGACTCCTTACAACCAGAAACCGCATAGTTACGGGGACTCATTTCAACCAGTATGGAAACTGGGATACAGCACCCCCAAGCGGCAGCCAGGCTATCCTCGCCGGCGCTGGGCTGCTTGGACTAGTGCGTTGTGCTCTCAAAACTGTAAAAATCTCATAAAAAGTGTGAACCGGTCTGATTTTCCCAGAGAACAGACCAAAGGCGTAATATCTATCAAGGCTGTAACTGACCCTTCAGGGTCTCACTACATCCTCCACCCCCCACCCCCATTAAAACTCCAACTTGTGGGGTTTGCACCTAATTGCCACGGTAATTCAAATTTCGTTCCTGGGGCTTGGGGGGGGGGGGTCCAAGAAGGAAAGGGGTTGCCTGCAGCTCTGGGGTAACCTGTGTAGTCTAGGGGAGGTGAGGCAGCACGGGCTAGACCGCTTGCCCTGCAGGGTCTTCGACGGCTCAGAAAGAAGGGAAGTGGGACAAGTGCGGAAAGGGGCTGCAAGGAGGGAGGGAAGGTTGGAGAGGATGGTTGTCTGGCACGATTTGCCAGCAGGAAAGAAAAACAGAACCGAAAGCTGGAGACGAAAAGGAACGAGAGAATCTGAAATGAAAACGCCCAAGGAGAAAAAAAGGCGTGAGGGGGGGGGGGGGGGGGGGGGGGGCGGATTTGTTCGAAGGGACACAGCTGAGTGGCTCCAGCTGAACAATGAGGACTTGCTTTCCTGACTACACTTCACTGTCTAAAATTCTCTAGCCTTATCGGGCCTGAAAATACGGGTGTCCCCAGGCAGAGGGTGGAGAGGCGGGAGGAAGATTAACGAGGGGCTTATTAAAGAGCTATCCGTCAGCTGCTGCGCACGAGATAGCAGCCGAGCGGGCGCGGGGCGCGGAGCCCTCCCCAGCTTAGGAAGCTCAGTGAGCCCCGAGGGGAGTGGGTGCTGTTGAGGCCTGACCTTCCCTCACACCCTGTGCCCCTCCCCCTGCTTTCCGGTCTGTGGTTGTTTAGAATCGCTGGGGAGAGTGGTTATTTAGGGCCTTTGGAATCCAGCGTCCTTCCACGTTTGGCCATGCAGCGCCCTCCTTGCATCACTGGGGCTCTGGATCCGGAAGTCCAGTATTTGCGGTGGCGAAGATCTAGTGCATTTGCTCCGTTGCGAGAAGTAGTTCATTTTCTGGAAAAGCTTAGGCCTGCGGCCATAGGACCCAGAGGTTTGGGGACGTGACCCAATCACCAGCGCTCAAAACTGGTGGGCAACACCAGAAGCGGTCTCTACGTCGACAGCCCCGTGCTTTGTTCTATTAATAGCCTCTTCTCACTCCCACCCAGCCATCCCTGGCTTAATGGCCCGTTTCCTGCCTGGTCCCTTTTGGCTCTGCCTCTGTCGTTGTCGTGCAACCAAGTGGCAAGCAGCAACTGAGTGGCAATCAGAACAGAAGGGACCCTGGGGTCTCCAGGTGAAGGCCACTTGGCTTCGAGGCTCCCGACCTGTGGGAGAGGGTGAGTAGGGACAGTCATCACCCTGTCTCCTGCTGTTCCTGCTACTGGTTCCTGGAAGACAAGGTCCAGATGGTCCTGTTGGAGACAAACCGGATGTCCTGAAAGGGAAAGGGGCCAGGATAAAGTGAGAGCAGTTGAGACAGGAGTAGAGGCTCTAAGTTATCATTACATTTTTGGCCTCTTCTGACAACCAATGGTCATGTGGCAGTGGACATGAGGGTGGGGCTGTTATCCTTAAAGAGATTCTTCTCTACACACACACACACACACACACACACACACACACACACACACGAAGAAAGTTGCAACCTGAGTGACAGGGAGGGGAGTAGAGGACAGGACTTACCCACGCTTTGGCCAACTCTGGCTTTCCATTTTAAGCTAGTGGAGTGTACCAGTCAACTAATGTTGACCCTGAATCTACAAGCCTCTGCTCCAGCCCCTTTCCAAACTCACTTAATCCCAGACCTTTCTGCATGAGAAGTATTTCACCTTCTTGACCTAACACCAAAGTTGGCTTAACAGCCAAGGATCTCATGGTCTCTTTCTACCCTTGAATCCATCACCCTGGAAGGTCCCCTAAGCATCCACATGCCTTGCTGAGATACAGTTCTCAGCCATCCCCTACCCTGCTTCTTCCCCCCAGGAAATGAAGCTGCAAGGGTGGCCATGGGGGTCACTACTCATGCTCTCAACCCTAGAGGCTGGACCCCAGGGAGTAATCAGATGGAAGGAACCCAGGGTTCTGCTGGAGATTAGCTGCGGGCACGGTGGCATGACCTAGATAGAGTAAATGGAGAGCAGAGCGTGTGGCAAGAACTGGGCTCTGTCCTTGCTCTTCCATCGCTTTCCTCTGTAGAGGTCCAGAACTTGCTGCGCAGACAGATTCTCCACACATGTGTTTAAGCTTTTAATCATTTGCCTATTTTAAAGAGAGAAATACCTCAGTTACTCTGTATCTCTGGTTTCTT
>NW_022196897.1:57339988-57360257 GCF_008632895.1 Mastomys coucha
AAAAAAGTAGACAATCTGTTAATACACTGTGTGCCCATTTAAAAAAAGAAGAAGAAGAAGAAGAGGCGCCTTTCTCTAAGTGGCTTTGGTGCTGGGCTTCATTTCAGCATCTCCTCTGCCCAGTGACTGTGTGTCTTTACACCACACCAAGTTTAGAGCTCCACTTGCAAACAGCTGTCTGGAGCATTCTGCTCTCTGGTACCACAGGGCTCACTGGAAATAAGAATGAGGAAAAGCCACCAGCAGAACTGAAGTCCTTTTGGGATGCTGCCCATCTTTATTTGAGTGTGGGTTGCTGGCCATCTATGAATTGATCCAGTACAACTTCAAGCTTTCTCTCCTGGGACAGTTACAGGCTAGCCCTAAATGCAGGTGGCTGGGGTATAGAACAACAAAGAATATAGGATGTTCCTGGGAAGTCCCAGGGACCCCCTAGCCAGGACCCCTTGCTAGTCAGACCATTGTTACAGCACACTCAATATTATTCTCCATTCAATTTCGTTCTTCCACCTTGAAGAAGCGAATAGTTCCTGGCAGGGCCTCTCTGAGCCAAGAGGAGCTTGGATCATTTTAAAGGATCTCAATAATTAAAACCAAACAAAACAATACTTTCCTAAATGAAATGAAAGAAACAACATTGTATATTGAATGTTCACATCAGCAATCCCCAGTATTAAGGAGAATAAGCACAGTTAAGTGATCACACCAGTGTTTTAAACAATTTACAATGCAGTATGAATGTGCTAGTATGAATTGGGATCTAGAGAAAATTCCGATTCTTTCATTACAGAAAAAGTGGCCCCAAATGGCACCCAGATCTAAAGCTATGTCTCCCTGTCTCATCAGCGTGTCTCTGGGTGAGCCTGTGTGGGAACGATCTTGGGAGAGGAAATGTAAAGCCTAATCTCCCTGCCTCTGGCTTCCAAAGGGGGTGCAAGGTAGGAAGATGTGGGGTCTCTCAGGAATGACTCAGAATACTGGGCAGATGACAGAGGCTCCAAAGTAGGTCTTAGATGGGCAGAACCACCCTTCACTGAGTCACGTGGGTTTGGTTTCTCCAGCCAGACATACTCTCTAACCATAATAGTGGACAGAGGGGAACAGGGCCAGGGGCCAGGACCCATATCCCTCTAGTGAATGAGTACTGCCTCCTGGCTCTGGACTCTAATCTTCGCTGCGATATCTCAGGGATCTTGGTTTCTACAAAGACAGCTTTGGAGTCACCAAGAAATGTAGTGTTTTCTCTCTTCCTTATGCTGCCTCTGGAGCTAAAAATGGAGGCTGTGTGGAGATACTGTTGAGCAAAGAGCAAAGTACAGTGCTTGGTCAGGGAAGGGGAGGAGCATGCTCCAAGTTGACAGGGAACCCCAACTCCAGCCCATTGGGTTCAACCCTGCTTCCTGGAGTACTGCGGTGAGTATTTGCACTATACACCATGGGTAAGTGAGACTTCTCCTCCTTCTTGGGGGGGAAGTGACGGAGTGCTGTGAATCCCAACCTGAGTTCTGAGTTCATTTCAGTGTGCCTCTTGGAGAGCTTTCTATCATGGCTGTAGCAGAGGTGGCCAGCTGCCAGACCAGCTTCTGGATGATGGGAGATTGGTCTCACTTCATCCGTCTCCTTCTAAATAAATAACAAACAGCTGTTCTGCAAGTGCTCCGTCAATACTTAGAGCTGAGTCGACGAGGCTGTGAGATGTTGAGGGTTTCAAGTCTTTTTCCTCTAACGCTTGATAAATGGAGAGAGGTTCAGGAAAAAGCACACTGCATATTTGAGTAAAAAAATATTACACCTGTGATATTTACCTTTTCCTTCCTCCCTCTGCTATCCTCACCCTCCTCCTTCTGCTGCCCCATCCTGCTCCCTCCTATGTCCTCCCCTCCCCTTCTCTGCTGTCTTCACCCTCCACTCTACTGTCCTCTCCATTCCCCCTTCTGTTGGTCTTCAACATCTTCCCTCTTACATTCTCATCCCCTGCCACACACACACCCCCACTTCCTCCCCCTCGCCCCCAGGTTCTATAGTCCACAAGCCCAATGTTGACAGCCTCCTCTCTGGGTCCCTTCCTTCCAAGCCCCATCCTGGGGCGGGTTACTGGAGTGGAAGCTGTCCAGTCAACTTAATTCTGAATTTGTTGTCATGTTCAGAGAAGAGATGGGCTCACTTGCTGCTTTTCTCTCTTGCATGACTGGGCCTGTGCCATTGATGACGCTTGACACAGCCCCTCCCCGCCTGAAGGCAAGCAGTGCAGAGTCACTGTATCTTAAACACGGACACTCAGTGGCTTCTCTTCTCAGCAAAAAGCAAGTGCCTCGCTTGGAGGGTTAGTCCGGTCAGCCAGGCTGGTTAGGCAGCTGGCCTTTGGTGGCTGGTTACATCCCAGTTTCTCTGACCTAGCTTCTTGCACTTTAGGCTTCTTGCAGAGGACCAATAGCCTGGAGGAGAAGAGTCGTCTTGTGAGCGCCTTCAGGGAGAGGCAGTCCTCCAAGAACCTGCTTTCCTGTGAAAACAGTGACCCGGGTGCCCGCTTCCGGCGCACAGAGACCGACTTCTCCAACCTGTTTGCTCAAGGTGGGGGTGTTCCTCCCCAGGCCCCACCCAGCTCAGCCAGTTTGTCTTGATTTTTTTCCCCCTGAAATTTTACTTCTTTCTCCAGCAAATGCTGTTCCCCTCTGTGAGCCCTTGTGAGACTGTTTCTGACGTTTGTACAGAACAGAGTCCCTCCTTTCCTTCTGCCCGGGATCTCTGCTGCTTTGGAAGGTAGCTGAGGGATGTCTGTAAATAAGACACTCCCAGAGGCAAACAGGGACTCACAGAATCTCAGACACTAAAGGAATCTTACACTCAGAGAATGGAATGATCCTTCTATTAACATTTATCTTCCAAGATGATCAGCCCAAACCCCAAGCCCCAAACCCCAAACCTGCTCTGTGGGAAGCTGAACATCTGAACCTCATGACTAAACATGGGTGACTCTTTGAAGTGCTTTCTCTGGATTCTGCTGGCTTTACAAGGCAGACCTTGGAAAGTGCCTTTCTGGGAACTCCTACTTCCCTTAGCTCTCACAGAACCACAGAAGTCACAGCTTCACTAAACCTCTGAGACAGGCATGCTGTGAGTGGCCACACAACCTATTCTTATACTTACTCTCCTGGAAACTTCACTCAGGAGACCCAAGAGCTCTTCTTCCTGCTCATCCCCCTTTCTGATTCTGCTAGGCAGAGTCTAAAGCCCAGGCTACTTCCAGATGCCTAAAAACAATTAAGGCCCCAAAGGATGATGTCAACAGAATGACAGTGGTTCCCTCTGGCACCTTCTAGAGCCCATACCCACAGCAGCCCCAACCTCTGCCACCCACAGATCAGGCAAATCATTAACACCAAGCCAGATGCACAGGAACACCTGGTCCTCAGGAGACCAAGAGAAGTACTTTACATCGTGTTCCTCCCAGGTGTCCATTCAGCAAATGGACAGCTGCCAGGGTCAGCTGCTCAAGGTTTCCTTAAGCACTCCACTCCTCCCCCATATGAGCAGTCTTGACTATTAGGAAGTGTGTGAAGTCCTAGGAATGTATCAAATGTCTGTGAGTATAGTGCATCCTTCTGTACACTGGCTGTTCAAATCTCAGTGTAGATCCATATCCTGGAAAGCAACTGAGCCCTCTGCAGGCTGACCCAGGAAACCCCTGAGCCCTCTGCAGACTGACTCAGGAAACCCCGGAGCCCCTCTGCAGGCTAACTCAGGAAACCCAGTATGAAGCAGGTGGTAATCACTGTTTGGTTTCCCCTCTCTGCTTAGATCTGCTTCCAGCTAAGAATGGGGAGGAGCAAACTGTGCAGTTCTTGCTGGAAGTGGTGGACATACTCCTCAACTATGTCCGCAAGACGTTTGATCGCTCCACGAAGGTTTTGGATTTCCACCACCCACACCAGTTGCTGGAAGGCATGGAAGGCTTTAATTTGGAGCTGTCTGACCACCCGGAGTCTCTGGAGCAGATCCTGGTTGACTGTAGAGACACCCTGAAGTACGGGGTTCGTACAGGTAAGAGTAAGAGAACGGTTTGACCATCACCTAGCTGGTTGGAAGCATAGCCAATTCATATTGAAGAGGCCCTGTCCTGGCAAGACACCAGGTGCCCAGTGACCACAAGGTCACCATGGGCCACAATGGCTGAAGCAGGTCTGGCAAAAAGTCATCATTTCTTTTAAAACTAAAAAAGGTACAGCTATATAATGACCTTGGGTTTTGTTTTAGGTTGATTGTAACCTAAACAGAGCAGAATGATCTGTCCCTTTGTCCTTTCTCTGGTCTACCTCATTCTGTTTCATTCTGAAGAACCCTGCCTCTACCACCTGCCCCTTGCACTGGGAAACTAACTGGCCTTTGCCCTTTGTCTTGGAGTCATTTTCTAAGGGTTGTCATACAAGCCATCACAGTGCGGATTGGTTCTTTCAGTTTTAGAGGCCAAGCCTTCAAAGGTATCAGTGGAACCATGCTTTCTTTGAAGGCTCTCAGAGAAGATCCAGCCTTGCCATTGTGGCTTCTGGTACTTGTGGGCATTTTCCTCGGCTTGTGGGTGCCTCACTTCAGCTTCCGTCTTTCCCTCCACATGGCCTCTTCCTTGTGAATGTTCGTCCATATTTCCTTTTCAGCAAAGGACACCCTCTCCTTTGGATTAAGGACTACCCCAATCCAGAATGACCTTGTCTAACTTGTTCGTAGCTGAGAAAACTCTATTGCCAAGTAGAGTCATGCTCTATAGGAACAAGAGATTGAGACTTGAGTTCATCTTTTTAAGGAATACAGTTCAATCCAGAACACCCAAAAGACTCAGTCTCTGTCTGCCTGCCTGCCTCTATCTCCCTCTCCCTCTCTCCCTGTCCTTCCCCATCTCTCCCCTTATATTATATTCCAGATGAGTCATGAGTTCTCTTGCCCCTCTTCGCCTTTTCCAAGTCCTCTCTAATCAGCAGTCCTGACTCAAGTGGTTACTTTGCAATCACCCCAAGTTCAAAGACGTTTTAAATCTCCATCTGAGCTGTTTCTTAGCACCAAAATAAAGAACAGTTCCTTTGCCTGGTCACTCTCCTCCCCTCCCAGCCTGGCTTTCCAGGGCCCTTAGGCAGACAGGCCTTCAGGGATTGGAGGGTCCTCAGCCATCACAATTGCTATTGGGGGGGAAGCCCCAAGGCAAGGAATGGCAACTTATTGTTCTTTCCACTTCTTTCTCTCTCCACCTTTATTTCCCATCATCTAAACCCCTAGAAGACAGAAAGATTGAAGATGAAGATCAGAGAGGCTAGTGGCAATAAAGTTGATCAAGGTTACAGGATGTCAGAAACAAACTATTATAGAAAACTAATGAAGTTAGCCAAAGAAGCTATTTAAATAAAGAATTCCAAGTAGCTTTTGAGGGTAGCCAACACCGCTGGCCTAAGTATAGTTTCATTTTTAAATTATTGCATAGACCAGACCTACTCAGACCTAGTCTGTTTGTTAAAGAAGCCCTCATCAATTCAGCTCGACTAGCACTGTCCTGATTGGATGGCTAACCCATTCCTGAGAAGCAGTGTTGTTCTCCTGGCTTAAAAGAGAATCACAATTCTGTGTTCCAGCTTGGTTTGCTTTGGTCAACGTTTTGTGTCTCATCAATTTGCTCTATACACTTTCTCTGTGTTAAGAGGTCTATCTTCCACTTTCTATCTATCTATCTATCTATCTATCTATCTATCTATCTATCTATCTATCATCTATCCATCCATCCACTAAAGGCCAGAATGTCTATCAAAGAAAACACAGAATTTGGTCATGATAGCATCTCACGCCTGTGGTCAGAGAAAGTAGACTTTAGCTCCTTGTCTGAACCCACTGAGATGTTTAGACTGAGGCCATCCACCTCTGATTAGCACAGCCGCTTCCCGAGGCAGACATTTGCATTTACAGAGCACATAATCTTCCACACCACGTGGAACTTTCTGCTGCCCTTCACAGGGTTGGCACTGGTTAAAGGACACCATTGCTGCCATGTCAAAGCCAGCTCGTGGTTGCTGGTCTATCATTTGGGGTATACATTCAAACAATAGACTAAGTCCCTAACACACATCAGAAAGATTTTGGAGGATATTAGTGCATTAACAGCCAAAATAATGAATTGGGTTTTAATAATGAAAGCACAGTGTTCCAGCACAGTCTAAGAACGGAAATGGTACATTTGAAATTGCTCTATGAATTAACAAAGGACCCAGCACACACATTTTCCAAGGACTAATACAGAGACTTGAGGCAGCCTTCAATCAAGCAGCCATGTATTTCTAGGCTTGTTCTTTTTTTAACTTCTCATTATGGAAAATTTGAACTTATACCAAAGTAGAATTATATAATGAGCCACACGCACCAAATACCCAGCTTTAACTCTCACCCAATCCTGCTGACCCTTTCTCTGCATTGTATGGAAGCAGGTCCCACACAGAATATTATTGCATCAACACATATCTGCACCTTCATGAATTTCCTTTAAAAATCATGTCAGTGTTCTAGGTGAAAAATAACCTGCCTAAGTTCCTTAATACTATGAAATATTCGATTGCCTCCTGAATATATAAGTGCTTTTGTTACACACTGTTTCAATTCAGTCGATTTGAGATCCAGTAGTTTATTTGTGGGGAAAACTTACTTTAAAATGACTTTCTCCTCTTTCTCGACATTAAACCATGTATTACTCAGTGTCCTGTCTGTCAGAATTAACATCAAATCTGGGTTTGGACCTAATGGTACCTGCCTATAAAGCCAACACTTAGCAGATGAGGATGAGGTCAAGAAGACCCCCTGTTTGAGGATAGTCTGGGCTACATAACTAAACCTTTCTTTTAGAAAGCAACAGAAAAAGCAAAATATGAGAAGGAGGAGGGAGGAGGGGAGGGGAAGAGAGGGAAGGAGGGAAGGAGAGAGAGAGAGAGAGAGAGAGAGAGAGAGAGAGAGGAAACAACTGACATCTAAACTATGTTGCTACTCAGTAGAAACTTTTAGGGGATCCTGGAGGCAGACACTGTAGCCATGTGATAGAGTGTGGGGGACCTTTGTAGTTCATCTCCTATACAGACTGTTTCACTTTGTGTCAGTCTGTCTCTGTCTTTTGTTCTGCCATGCTATATGACTCTACTGCAGTATCAAATAAAATGTGATTGTTCTTATTTATAATCCAGTACTAGCTCAGAATGAAAGAATTGTTGTTTTTAAGTTTTCAAATGGGCACAGTATATACTTTAATGGATTTCAATGGAAGTATTACTTTAGAATATTTTATTCTTTGACAATTTCATATGTATGTAAGATGTATCTTGATTGAAGCTGCCCTAACTTGCCCCTCCCACTCTCCCTGGCTCCCCTAAAAAATCCCTCCTCCTACCTTCATGTTGACTTTTTATTTTTTAATAATCTACTGAGTCCAGTTAGTGTTGCCTGAATATTCCTGGTGTGGGGCCTTCTACCTTACTGTGGCACCTACCAGCAGCTAGGTTCCCGAAGAAAAGCGACTCCTCTCCCAGAACATTGAGGGAAGGGCAGATTCTCAGGGAGGGGACTTAAACTAGGGACATTCAAACACTAGGTCTCTGACAGTTATTCACAGACAACTGCAGTTTCCACCGGAAACACAGCAGTCAGCAAATCTCTACAACATCACCCTCTGTCACTTATTCCCTGGGAAATCTATTGTGGGACCTCCTTCATGACAGCTGAGCCAAGCCTGCTGATGTGAGGTTGAGTTTTTGGTGAACGTTAAGTTAACAAAAATTTGGCAGTAGTTGTAAGTTTGCTGGGGGCAGTGCCAGTTAAAATGCACTGTGGACTGCACGGGACTTTTGAGTTGCAGGACCTAAGTGGTTCTGTGTTCAGTAACTGAGTGAGGGACGGTCTGCCTGCTCACAGAGAAGGTGCTGGGTCAGCTAGCTCTTAATCTGCTTAGCTCCATTACTTTAATGAGCACCTAACTCTGGATGGGCAAAGAACATTTGCCCCAGAGACTCAGGAGAGTACTGGTTGGTCGCCATATCAGGTCTGAGTGGAAACTTCCCTCAGGCTTGGTTTGAGCCACAAGACTCTATAGTCTCTCTCCATTAGCCAATCTCAGCCTGGCACTTAAAGTCCTTGGGATATTGAAGTAAAAGTTTTAATAGATATAAACAGAATAATAACTACCACATCCCTCAAGAGGGAGTTAAGAAAAGGTCTTACTTTGTAATCCAGGCTGGCCTTGAACTCACAATCCTCTTGCCTATGCTCTCCGGAAGTGCCAAGACCACAAGCATGCATCACCACACAGGACGCTGCCACATCCTTTCTCATAACTGAAGAAATCACTGTGGCAGAAGAGATCACCTGGAAGTCAACAAATAAGATATTGGATAGCATGGTTCATTTCATGACTCTCAACTTTGTGTATATGTTTTTATTTTTTAATTTGTATGAATAGACGCTTTGCCTGCATATGGCACACTGTATATGCCCATGTGCCATATGCATGCAGTGTTCTCAGAAGCCAGAAAAGGACATCAGATCACCTGGGAGTAGAGTTACAGATAGCTAGCATGTGGATGCTTGGGATCAAACCTGGGTCCTCTGGAAGAACACCAGCGTTCTTAACCACTGAGCCATTGTTCCAGGCCAAATTTCCAACTTTTAAATTTAAATGCATGCTGCCTTAGAAACATAGATGTCTGAGGACATCATCATTGTTAATCGTTGGTCACCTTCCTCCCCTTTCTCTAGGACCCTTGGAGTGCTCTATCAGACCATAGGATGGAGTTCATGTCATGTGCTCCAACCCTGTGCTCTGAAGATAGCAATGAAAAATCTGCCTTTGCCTTCATGCTTGCCTGTTATCTCTCTAGGTCACCCTCGATTTTTCAACCAGCTCTCTACTGGTTTGGATATCATTGGCTTAGCTGGTGAATGGCTGACATCAACTGCCAATACCAATATGTAAGTCTCATGTATTCCTTTCCTGTGTGCACAGTGCTATGTATGGCTTATGATTTAAAAGCTTCACTCTGATGGTTCTGTTCTCTTGGAGTTCATTTTTCTCATAAACTCTTTTAGATTTGTCACAAGGTGAGAAACTATTCTTGAAAAATGTAATAAGAGCATGCGCGTGAGAAATGGTAACTAACTTTGAGATTTTCGTGTGAAATTGCATAGCAGACTCTTTTTGAATGCACATCTTAAAAGGTCCTTCTTTGCTTTCCATTTCCTTTCCCACCCAGGCACATTGGCACTTAACACTTAGGCTGTATTTCCTTCATGATTAAGCTATTATTAGCCATGAATCTGTTTTATCAACCTATTGTTTAACTAAAATTTCTTGTGCTCACTTCGGCAGCACATATACTAAAAATTTCTACAGCAACATGCATCTACTGCAGATATAGCATGTATTCATTTCAAAATAACTGACAGTTTTTGCTGTCAGTGTGTTAACACTTTGGGAAACACAACCTACTTATGTAGACAAGGCTTTCATTTATTTCTGCTGTCTTTTAAATTTACATGGAAGTTATTCCAAGATTTTCAAGGTCCAAGTACAACCTGAGTAGTCCTAGAAATCACCCTGTATGTGTCATCTCTCGGGGTAAGAATGTATTATGAGATATGGCGGGTCACCATAGCTTAAGGACGAATATCTTTTTCCTCAATACTAATGACAGTGTTTTATTTCTATCAATGAATCCAGACAGTGGCATAACATTCAATTAAAGTATCCAAAGGAAATTAATGAAGCAAATGTATTGCAATAATTTAATGATAGCTGCATAAGAACCACAGGGGTTTCTGTCACTGCTGCAACATTGAAAAACTATTTATTTGTTCTTTGTTAATTATTCTGTGGCACCGGGCACCAAACCCAGACCTCGGGCACGCTAAGCATGCTAGCCCAGGCCTAGGGCATGCTGAGCATGCATTCTGCCATTGTGCTCCACTTTAGCCCCCAACTCACTCCTTAAGTTTGTTGTAAGATCCTGAAAAGTGAACTTAGGTGAATGAGTGGGTTTGTGAGGAGCCAGAATGTCGGTTTGTGACAGCCGACAGAATGCTGGTTATTGAAGTTCAAGGTAACCTGTTTTTCTTGACCCGTGGCCAGCCACAAAGTCAAAAGTGCATCTTGAAACTACAAATTGCTCATGCGTGTGTCTGTGTTGGACTACTGAGACTTCAAAAGTGAGGAGTTTGGGTCAGGGATGCAATCGATCCATGACCTCTTCAAACACAAAGCGCCCCCCTCCAACTCAGCCATCTTTACTGTATTATGGTTTGTAGAATAAAAATATTTATCCCCAAGCACGAGCATCATAACATACTAATTATACACTAATGCATAAATTGTAGTGTCTAACAGGAAGGAACAACTTAAATTAGAAAGTGCAGTCTATTTGCTTTAACCCAGCAATTTAGGAAATAACTGGGAAAAGGAAAGTAAAGGGTATGTATGAATCTGGGCTGGGGATGTGGCTCAGTGGCACATCACTTGTTAAGCATCTTCAAGGCTGTAGGTTTGATCTTTCCTGACCCCCAAAATAACACATGTTCAGCAAGACTCAAATACCGTAGGCGCTGCATTTACCCAGCATGTTTATATGTGCTCTATAGGCTTCTGGGTATCCCTTCTAATGTGTAGTCAATATCAAGGTAAATAAAGAGCTCGCCCCCTCTAACCAGTTATGACCAGATCTTCTAAAAGCTTTCTTTGAGCCAGAAAACTATTTATTACAGGTCCTCCCCCTGACCGCGTTTTGGTCTATATTAATAAAATCAAAATTCTTTGCTCCTCCCTTAGCTCTCAGCTCAGCTATGAAACACTAAATATGTCCCAGCCATCTGAGGTCAAGGCCAAGCTAGCTAAATGACACATAGTAATTGCCTCTCCACTGAGCAGGAGGTATTTGTAAAATATGATTCGATTTCAACAGATCGATAGAGAAGGTTATTTAAAATAGTGAGAGAGTTCCTGTCAGCTCTTGAGACAGGCTGTTGTGTGAGGAAGTGATAACTGTTCTCTAGACAGTCTCCTCAGCCAGAAGCCCTGGAAGATCATAGCGTGCGTGCGGCAGCATCGCAGGCACGCGGGTAGCATCTGCTCCCGTGTGACGATTCCTTCTTCAACTAGGAACACCAGTCCAAATAGGCCTGAGAGAGACTGGAAGAACTTCCTTTATTCTGGCCAATTGTGATTTAATTACTGATGTGTTCATACCTCCTCTCTCACCCCACGTCTGTTGGGTTTGGGTAGCACTGGTAAAAGAGTGTAGTTACTATCTTCTCAAAAGTCCTTTCAAAGAAGGATCTAACATCCTCTTTCAGGTAGATCTGAAAGATCAGGTAGGCCACCTGACTGGTTAACAAAGAAAGAATGTTCATGTCCGTGCTTTAACATCAGCTTGTACATGCAGCTCTGGGACCTGTTCTCCCAGGCAGGGATCAAGGAGAGTACAGCAAAAGCTTGGCAAATGCATAGCTGTTCTTAGCGTGTACTCCTCTTCTCTTCCAAAGCAAGCCCACCAAGAACAACTGTGTGAGCAGGTTGTGTACGCAAGGACACTTGGTATAATGTGGAATTGTGACCACAAGAACTGTCTCTCCTCTTACCATGAGCTTGAGGGTCTCGCGCACCTATTGCTTTATTAAAGTCACGCTGAAGAAATTTCCTGTGGAGTCATCAGTCATCATGCACTGAGGGGCAAGCTGTCAGAGCAGAGCCTGCACCAAGCAGTTCCCATTTGTCCTGGAGAAACAGCTACGACTGGGATTGCTGACCCTGAAACAGACAGCTGAGATCTCACACAAATCAGTGTTCCTCTTGAGTTTTTTTTTATCTTTTCATCGAGAAAAGATGGGGCAATGGCATCTTCCCCCCAGAGTGATCCTGAAGACTTAACTATAGCTCAGCCCTAAGATATCCATACCCCAGGATAGGTAGGCACACACAGCCTCCTGGCTCTTGTTTCTGACTCTTGCCATCTCTAGACAAAAGAGCATCTCCCTAAGTTCCCTTCAATATCTTACTTATGTCCCCTAACACATCTGTAGAGAGAGGACATAGGATCCCCACAGCGGCTAGTGTGGAAGAGTCTTTCATTAAAGTCCTCAGCCTGGAAGCCATCAGAATTCCTGGCTCCTTTGTGCCTTTCTAGTTCCTATTATGCCACGAAGCTCTCAGTTACAAAGTTCCTTCAAATTGCTTGCCAACAACTGGAGTTCTGGTTTACCCTTACCCTCTGTTTCAAAACTCAGGAAAACAAGAGAGCATGATGGATGGAGGGACTGAGGAAAAGAGGAAGGGAAGGAAGCAGGGCTGGCAAAGCAGGGACACAGCATTACCGCTAGGAAACCTCAGAACCACATGAAATGCTTTCCACAGAAATTGTTCGGCCCCATGGTTGAGTGTAAGGAATCACCAAGTCTCTGGTCTTGGTGAACCACACTTTAAACAGACTGTAGTGAAGGGAGATAATTGATACTGTTAATGACTGGCTGCAACAACACAGTAACAGCGTCTTGACAATCGATTCACTTTAATTCTGAGTATGTCTCACCGACAAGCTGAGGTGGACTGTCAAGGGACTGACTTACCTCCCCAATGAGTCCTCTCTTAATATCCTCCCATCTTGCTGTTTTAAATCCTTAATTCCAAACCATGTCTTATGCTCTATGCCAAGGCCTTTTGAAGGGCTATTTCACTGATCTTGGATCCCAAATTGTAACCATGTTGACCCCACCAGCTTCTTCCAGATCTGCATTGACTTTGGTCTCTTGACATCATCTCTCACATGTCACTTAGAGAAAGGGTTCCTAACCTGGTGTCCAAATTGTAGGAAGAAAAATCTCTTACAAGTGAACAAAAAAAAACAATGTGTATATCCATACCTTTTTACATGTAGTTTACCCAGGATTCCTAAAAAGGGTCTGTGATCCAATTAAGTCATGAGCTACTGTTCTAGAGTAAACTTCAGAGCCTTTCATAGGAGTATGGATACAGGAAAACACCTTTCACTATAATCACAAATATGACCCAAAATGGACAGCCAGGCCCAGAAGTATCTGGAACAAGACATCTCATTGGCCTGTTTGTTGGATTATGAATCAGCAGTCATGACCAGTAAATGTCCAGAGGAAACTGCAAATGTGTAGTTGTCCTAGGCACACACAGCTCTTCTCTTCCAAAAGGTTTCTCTAAGCTTCTAGGAAAGGTAGGATGTAAGGACTAAGTTCCAGAGTCAGTATAATACTAGCCATGAAGTATCTGGTCCCTCAGACCAAGGTAGAGACCCTCAAACAAGATGTACCTGAGGTCAAGGACCAAATGCTGATTTACCCTAGTAAGTTTCAATCTCAAGCCTGGGAATGGTGTCTCATAACATCTGTCTCCTCCGAACACAGGAAACTGTGAGGTACCTAACAGCCACTCTGTATCTGGTGAACAGAACTGAAAGAAGGTTTAGGAACCACATACCAACATAGATAAGGCCTCAGAAATATGTTAAGACCAGATAGTCTCCTGAGAGAGTTCTAGACTCTTCTTGTGGGTCCTGAAGGGACATGGTCATGTTCCTGGTCCTTAGCAAGGAAGACTGATGCATGCAAATATGAGAACTAAGTTGATTCTATCCTGAAACACACATCAAACCAACTCCTTGGTTTTCAGTCCCATACATTCCCCTTCCTCACATGGTTCCTACCTGGTATCTAATACTGATTTTCCTCTAACTCAACTTTCATCCAGTCCTTGAGCTAGTTCTGATACGGTGGTGTGTGGTTCCATTGTTCCTTTCCTTGACCTCAAGAGATTTCTTATTGCTATTTGATATTGTGAGATCCAAGCACACAAACTGCCATCAGTCCCTCTTCATTGTGCAAATATTTCAGCCATTTCAACATTTCCAAAAATCAGTGGAACTGTAGATCACACATTTGTTCAACAATGTGGAGATGCAAATCCATGAGCTTGCCTCTTGCTACACTCAGCATCCCAGGCTAAACCAGGAACCCTTCTCTTCTTCTTCCTTTATCAGGCCATCAGACATGAGGGAGTGTTGGTTGCTACGGTGATGGGGCTCAGAGCAGAACCAAAGCATGAGTGTGACTTCCAGAGGTGATGGTAACTGAACACACGTTCTCCCAGGGTCTTGCTCCCAAAATTTCAGGGGACCTCCAAGGAAAATGGACATGATCCCTTTGAAACAAAATTCTTCTCCTCCTCCCACCAGACATATCCTGAGGATCCTCTTGGGTCTTTTGTTGTCCTCCTGTACAGACACATAATTAATGTGACTTTTTTTTTTCTCCCTGATTAAAGCTTATTGGCATCACCTGTGTTTTACTTAAAGCCATAGTTATCTCATTCTTGCAAGTAGTTTTTCTAAATCATTAAGCAAGATTCCCATTAGTCTTTGGCATTGGCATTCAATCCCAAACCCCTAAATGATGACAATGCCTCCTGTATCACTTGGCTGGGTCCGTCTAGGCATCTCTTTTCAGCTAGGATGGTCTTGGCTCAGCCTACAGAGACTGAAGCTTAAGAAGTTCAAGGCAAAGCAAGAAAAAGAGCCTTAGCATTTAGTAAATGGATTCTGTCTTTAGGCTCAATTTTCTGTGAGTGGTTTTCCTCAACTTCTCTTGGACCCTGTTTAGCACCCCAATCTTGCTTCAATGACTGTCTGTCCTACAAGACAGAGCCACCACTTTGAACTTCTTTAAAAACAAACAAACAAACAAACATGGCTTGCTTCATTTTCATCTGTTTGTTGGGAGATACATGCAGCCTGCCAGAAGATCTGACATTCACAGTCAGATATGCACGCAAGTTGACCGTCTTCTTGTTGTTTATAATTTGTAATTAGAAAAATCATCACTTCTAATTATTTTTGACAGATATCGACTCCAGAGAGTCATAGATACATAGTTTTCCTTAGGGATTATTAGAAGAAAGAACATGTAGATAATTACATTGAGATCTTTAAAACACGGGTCAATATTCCCAATTATCTTCACAGTCAGCTTTCAGATGTTTACAATGTTTCTGAAAGATAGAAGTTAGCCCTGCCTACAAGTGTGAAACTGGCAGTCCTTTTTTTTTTTTTTTTTTTAATGGTTTGAACAATTGTAAGTAGAACCCAAATGCAGTTTTTCAAGTTAACACTTGTATTCACATGTGTTAAGGTGACATATTAATGGTGAATCCTCTCCTCTGGGTGAACCCCACCCGGGACAGGTGAGGTTCTCTTTTGCTGGTGAAGTATCTCAGAGCAGACTCTCCACCACCTCTCTTGGTAACCCAGGCTGGGTTTTGACATTTTAGGACTGGCGGACATGTGAATTCAGGAAAACAAATCATTTTAGTGGTTTGAGTATCCATTTTTAGTACCCAACCACAACCACTGACCTTATGGTCTGTGTTCATCAAAAATGTAGATTTATTTCCTTGTTTCCCTTCTTCCTTTCACTACCACTCCAGGTTCACATATGAAATTGCACCCGTGTTTGTTCTCATGGAACAGATTACACTTAAGAAGATGAGAGAAATCATTGGATGGTCAAATAAAGATGGTGATGGGATATTTTCTCCTGGTAGGTTTCTTTTCTGTAACTGTCCCTAATACTGCCAATGTGGATCCTTTCATTCTTTTTTTATTAAAATTGCTAACAAATGTCAACTACAGAAATTAATGGTTTTCATTGCGACATTTGTGTATATGCATATATCTGTATCTATGTCTATCCATCTTATCTCTATCTAGCTCTAGCTCTAGCTCTAGCTCTAGCTCTAGCCCCAGCTCTATATACAGTTGATGGTCTTAGCACTTTGCCTCCCTATCTTTATCAGGATGAAGGCTATCGGCAATGTTTACCACCCTACAAACTAACTAACCAAGGCTGTGTTTGGGCCATGCAAAATGGTGCTGTTCTGACAACAGCAAACCCAGGGATTAGTGAGTCAGGTTATCAATGAACCGAGTTCACTCCAAATATTGTATCTATGTTAGTCTCTAACTCAAAGTAGACAGAATAAAAATCTTCACAATGCAGACTGCTATCCTTGAGGGTAGAGGGTGTTCCTGGCAGTGTGACTGCATGCAGGGGAAAAGAAGAAACAAGAATACAATGGCCCAGGCCATTCAAGCAGACCACAGATTTGCCTGTTTCATCCTAAAATAACTAATGCGAAGGCGCTGAGTTTGTATTGGCTAGACTTGGGTTGCTATCTCCTTTCCTTTTGTATCTTTATTGAGAGGGACAGGAGTGAATTTGTATCTGTTTAAACAAGCTTAGACCTCTCCTAGACTCAGGAACTCGGCTGGGCTATTCATTGAAAAAGAATACCCAAGCTGGTAACCAAGAAATGCGCTATTTCTTTCAGAAAGCTCCATTACTCTCTTTCTCTGTCTTCCTGAACTCAGGGAACAGATTTGTCTTTGTTCAGTAAACAGGTTACACAGAGGGTGGAAGCTGGAAGGCTGTAACTAACCTTGTCTTTGCAGCTGCTCCCACCACCTCTTATATTGTGTATAGTTTGGGTAGGCACTGCAGTGCATGAATCACCGCCCAGCAAAATCGTCTACATAGCTCTGCAGATAAGCCCAAAGGGTCCAGGGGGAAGTGCTTAGGAGTAAAGAAACCAGCAAAACTTTCAGGATACTGTCCTTTCCCTTCCCAATGTGGTGAAACACCAGCTCAACCTTGGGTTAAAAACTCAAGAGAACCCCCACAACCTCCGCTATGTGTGCTTGTTGCTAGGGGGAGCCATATCCAACATGTACAGCATCATGGCGGCCCGGTACAAGTACTTCCCTGAAGTGAAGACAAAAGGCATGGCGGCTGTGCCCAAACTGGTCCTCTTCACCTCAGAACACGTGAGTTGGAGGCCTCTGGCTTTGTGGATTGTGATGGTTTTCAAGGGACTATGCAACTTTTTAACCTCAAGCATCCCTTTGTTGCAGAGTCACTATTCCATAAAGAAAGCTGGGGCTGCTCTTGGCTTTGGAACCGACAATGTGATTTTGATAAAGTGCAATGAAAGGTAGGCAGGGTGGAGCGAGCATTAGGTTCCTGATGTATTCATGTTCATCTGTTAAATCTGCTTTATTGTGTTTAAGCACTGGCTCTGTACACTGTGCCAAGCTGCTAATGGTCTGTTGAAAATATCCATTTAAATTACTTCTTGCTGCTGATGAAAAGGGTTTTTTTCCCCCTTGTATAATCTTGTTGATTTTTTTATTTTAACTCTTTTTATAATAATTATAGGGGGAAGATAATTCCGGCTGATTTAGAGGGAAAAATTCTTGATGCCAAACAAAAGGTATGTATGTTTTGGTACATCTGAAATGTCAGTTAATACTTTTTTATTAAAAAATGACTATTTCTTACCTATATAATGAAATATTTTGATAATGGGAAAATTGTATTACATTTCCAAGATTCTTGTCTTATTTCCAACTTGTGAAAGGATTTGCCTCCAAAGATGAGTGTGTGTGTGTGTGTGTGTGTGTGTGTGTGTGTGTGTGTGTGTGAGAAAGAGAGAGAATCAGAGGATAGGAGTTGGTTCTCTCCTACCACATGCATTCTAAGGATTGAATTCAGTTATGAGACTTAGTGGCAAAGTCCTTTATCCACTGAGCCACCTCACCAGCCAAATTTATCTTCCCTGTTGATTTTTTTTCCCTTTTGTGTTTTGCCCACGCTAAAAGGGTTCACTCTAGAATGGCTGTGATTCTTTGTCCAGCCTAGTGAATAGATGAATGCAGTGAGTGAGAGTGACCAGAGCACGTGTAGGTAGCCACTCATAGAATGCATCCGTGACACTCACCCAATCTGCAGGACATGTGGTGGCTCCGTCTCCTTACCCCAGCAATTGAACTTTGTTTCTTGTTAGAGATAGTCTAGTTTTAATAAACATTGTTTTATCGTGGGACTCTGTTTAGCAAAGCGCTTCTGTGCCCCAGCAGATGGCTCACAGTACTTGGCAAATCCAGCTCAACAAACTCTACTACACAAAGCAATTCCATAGAACAGATGGACCCCACGGCCCTGCCATGTAGCTTCCACCGTTACCACCACAGTGTTGTTTAGTTACCTTCTCGCGCCTTCTTTTCTTGTTGTGGCTGTTGGCTGAGGCCAAAGTGGATGGAGTTTTACTGGCCATGGGCTGAGCTCTCAAACTCTCTGTGACTCATAGGGCTCCCCAACTTGTCCTAGCTTCTTTTATTCATTTCCTTGCTTCCCTCTTTTCCACGTCAACATCTTAGCATGAATTGGTGTTCCAGCATTCCCAGATATAGACCTACTACTATTATTATATCATTATATATTACTACTATTATTATATTATATTATTATATTATTATGTGGGTGCATGTGTTCATGTGTGTGCAGGTATGCTGGTGTGCAAGTGTGTATACGTGTGCAGGTGTGCATGTACAGGTGTTTGTGCAGTATGCATGTAGTACGGGTGTGTGTGTATTCAGGTGTGTGTGCAGGTGTGAGTGTGCAGGTGTGTTTGTGTGTGCAGGTGTGTTTGGAAGCCAGAAGACATGAAGCATAGGCTCATTAATTTGAAACAAGGTCTCTCCCTGACCTGAAACTCACAAGGCAGGCTAGATTGGCTGAGCAGCAAGGCTCAAGGACCCACCTGTATCCACTGACCCAGTCCTAGTTCTGCCATTACAAGCATGCATCAACGTGCTTGGCTTTTTAACTGTGAATTATGAGGCCCTTATGTTTTCAAAGCAAGCAATTTACCAACTGAGCTAAATCCCCAGTCCTTATATCCACCTCTTAAAAATAAAAGCTTGAGTTTGTGTTATCAAACCACTTAGAACAACATGGCTCCTGCAGAAAGCAGTATCCAGATAATGTTCAAAAGTGCTCATCTCTCCAATACTTATTCTTCTTCTTTAATTTTTGCCATATAACTTACCACTGTGGTATATTTTATATATTTTGCTTATTTAATTTTAAGTCCATCACATTAGAGTTCTTTATCTACTTGCTCCCTGTACCATTCCCAGCACCAAAGGACCTAGCATGTAAAAGTCACTTAAACAAAACAAAAACAACACAATATCACTGTTGAATGAATGAATGAATGAACAACAAAGAATACTTTGAGCCACGGTCTCTGATTTCACCAGCTTGGCTCAATGTTAGAAGTAAAGATTTGTGCCTTCTACTTCCCGTAGAAACAAGAAGATAGGTTAAAAACCACAAACAAGGGGCCGGGGGAGATAGCTCAGCAGCTAAGAGGGTATACCACTCTTCCACTGAACCAGAGTTTGGTTTCCAGCACCCACATCAGGTATACAACCACCTGTTGTTACTCCGTCACTGGGGCATCTAAAATCCTCTTCTGTGCTCTGAGGGTGTCAGTACACACTGGGTACACAGGCACACAGACACATATACACACACAGACACACACACACCAAACGAATAAACAAACAAATGAATGAAAATTTATTTTTAAAGCACTAATCAGCCATCTCTTTCACGTTGTAGGGCTATGTTCCCCTTTATGTCAATGCAACCGCAGGCACGACTGTTTACGGAGCATTTGATCCAATACAGGAGATTGCGGACATATGTGAGAAATACAACCTTTGGCTGCATGTGGATGTAAGTGTCCTTGTCTCCTTGTCCACACACACAGTGCTGTCGTGTGACAGGGCAGAAACAATCCTGCTTTTAGCCTTGCCTCCAGCTCATCTGAATACCTTGCCAGGCCCTTCCTACATACGTTAGCTCCTGCTCTTCCCCACTCCTCAGTGAGTCGTTTGTGAACAGTGCATGCCACAGAATCCGGCCACCCTCTGGGATTCATCCCATCCTGGCCAATAGTTGTCTTGTGTGGATCCTTCTAGAGTCTACTATGATTAGAAGTTGCTTTATTTAGATGCAGAGTAAAATATAGCTGACTTCAGAGAATCAGAAAAAAAAATTCAGAAAAGAATTTGAGAAGAAAATAAGACATAACATACAAGAGGTGGCATGAGTGTAACACTTAGTCACTAGCCTGCATCTCCCATCTGTAACACTTCTAAGAAGATACCCATCTGCTGCATGCAGGAAAGTAAGGGCATATACAGAAGATATGAGAGTAATCCCGAAATTTCCCAGCAATAGCAAATATATGCTCTTACATATGTTACTGAAACCTTTTGTCTTATTCTCCCTCCCTCCCTCCCTCTCCCTTTCCCTCCCTCCCTCCCTCTCCCTCTCCCTCTTCTTC
>NW_022196897.1:57360352-57407300 GCF_008632895.1 Mastomys coucha
CCTCTCCCTCTCCCTCTCCCTCTCCCTCTCCCTCTTTGTCTCTCTATCCATTCTCTTACTGGATGTAATTTCTTGGATATAGACAAAAAGAAACTCTGCCCCACCCTTAGATAAACGGCTAACAAAGGTGACGCTGTGTCACATGCTATGCCAGGTTATTCAGTAAAACAGATGCTATGGTACACAGAGCAGTGTCTCCTATGACTGAGGCTTCTGAGTTTCTCAAGACTTTTTTGGAAGAGGCAAGCAGTTGCTCCTGCTGTCTAAGCATCCTTCAGCACTTTCATGGCTGTCAGGATGAGTATATTGAGTTCAGAGAATCCCTGGCTTGCCATAGCCCTCTGGGCCTTTGGGTTTTGATCCACAGTCACCACAAACTCAATCCACTTCTCCTAGATCACTAAGACATTCTCTGGAGGAAGTTTACGTAAAGAAATGGCAAGCACTGAAGAGCCCGCAGCCTGGGCAACTAGAACTGTCAGTGTGGCTTATTCCATAGGTCATCCCTTGTGTGACCTTGGCTGGCCTGGAACTTGCTGCATAGACCACGATGGACTCAAACACATGACACATGGAGATCTGCCTGTCTCTGCTTCCCTAATGCTAGAACAAAGGCTGTGCCTGTCTTCAGCATTACAGCTCCTCCTGTCTCTTTTCTGTCCTTGTAGGCTGCCTGGGGTGGTGGGCTGCTCATGTCCCGGAAGCACCGCCATAAACTCAGCGGCATAGAAAGGTACAGTAGGCTCTGCAGCCCTCCTTCATCTTCTGTATCAGATACACTATACACCTTGGCCCATCCCCTCCCTTCCCAGCCCCCATGTCAGCCTTAAGTCCCCCAGCCCTGATTTTCAGTGATGGATCGCAATCAGACTAGGCAAACTTTAGCTCACCTGGTGTCTTTTGAGTGCCTGGTTTATTTCCGTCCAAGTCAAATGAATCCTCAGTGAGTTCACACATGGTGAAATGAGGCACCTATTGAGGTGCCTAGGAAGGGGAAAAGAAAGGTGAAGGAGACAAGGAGGTCATTGATTCCTTTAGCTCCTCTTCAGTAAGGTAGCTGATGACTCAGACACACAGTTCCCCTGACTTATCTCAGTAGCTACAGAAAAGAAGAGACAGGAAGCAAGGATATAGAAAAGAATGTTCCAGGCAGCAAGCATGGTCAACACAAAGTCCCTCAGGCACGACTCTTAGAAATCTTGAGGACAGTAGACATGGAACCGGTGAAGACCGGGGCAGTAAGAAGACTGGGCCTGGGAGTTCATGGGAGCACTCTCCTAGCAAGGACTCGGATTCTGTAGCTGTGACTGTGCCTGCTCGCTTCTCTGTTTTGAAACACTGTTGTCAACACAAGAGTGGCTTGTGAAGGATGAAATATATGACTGTATATGGAGGGAAATATATGAAACATCTCGGGCAGTTCTCATTTTCCATCCTTGGATCCAGGTGAAAGAGTTAACACTAAGTTTGTTCTTTATTAACATTACAGCATGCGTGTTTTCTGAAGGGAGCCAACCCGCATCATGCCCTGTTTCCCTCCACTTGCAGTATCAGAGAATCATTTACTCCGTGCCTTCGGGACATTGAGAAAGCCATTTTTAAAGCCATGTTATGACACCTGAACATAATTTTTAATGACTTGATATGCAACAGCAGTGACAAAATTGGCTAAGTTCATGCTTCCTAAGTGCATTGACATGGGGTCTTCTCTATGATGCCAGCACTTAGTCCCCCTTCCCGGGAGTCCTTCCAGGCCTCTTTCATGAGGGATCCTTTTTGAGCATAGAGGGGGAAAGTTCTTCAGGCTCTGCCCACTTCTTGAAACTCAGTGTGTGAGCACACACACACACACACACACACACACACACACACACACGACCTAAGGAAGAGACTAAAAGCCCACAGCAAGGAGTTAGTGCTGGGTGAGGACAGACATGTAATTTCAAGGCAGTAGTTACATCAGAGGAAACACCCATTTCAGGTATTAAAATGCAGAGTCCAGCTGTAAAAGGGCCATCAGAAAAGGGTCTGTAACCCACAGAGGTAAATTTCCCAAGTTTGAACCATTATACGTTACACTCAGTTGTTTCTGTAATGTCCTAGCTAGTGTGCTCCTTAGTCATCTAATTGTGTCTGACAGAGTAATCCAGTTGCTAGGAGACCATGCTTGTTAAGTGAGCATGGTGGCCCAGACTGGCAAAAAAAATCCTGCTGATTTCTCAATTGCTGTTGCTCCGTAGTCAAAGTCTACAGGCAGTGCAGTGGATCTCTGCATTGAGGTGCGCCATCAGCAGGCAGGTCCTCGACTCTAGCCCTTCTTTAAATCAAAACAGAAAGGGTAGGAAGAAGTCAGTTCAAGGCTGTTAGCTAGAAAGAGGCAGTCCAGTGTGTGGACTGTGAGTTGACTATACAGAGAATCCTGGAGCTGGACCAGCATCTTTCAGCTGTGTGACTTTGGATAATGTGGTTAGCCTATCTGTGCATCTGTTTCTTTTTGTAAATGAGAAGTAATGGGAATGTCTACATCATAGTGTTGCTGTGAGAATCACATTTACAAGGCCCTATGATTACATATTCCATGAGCTTGTTTTATTTTATTCCATTCTGATGAGATAGATGTGAACTCTGAAACACAAAGGAGTTGTGTAAAATACACAAGCTAGAAAATGTCAGGACAAAGGTTCAGATTTGGACTATATACCTGCAAAGCCCCAGACCTTAGCCCCATTTCCCACCATATACACCTAAAGCTCTGAGAACAGTAGGACATGTAATAGGTAACTGGCCACTGTTGTTAATAGCAGTTATATAGAGTTCTGCAGTGCAATACCTGGGGAGACTGCCTGAAGTGTGCATTTCTGGCCGAGGGTCAATTTAGGGGACTGGGCAAGGAAAGCAGCTGTGACTTCAGTGGTGATGGTCTGGTGGGGGTCTTCCTCGAGAGGATAGGCTCTTCTCCCCCCCCCCATCTTCTCAGAGGTTCCTGTGTGTCTTCCAGGGCCAACTCAGTCACCTGGAACCCTCACAAGATGATGGGTGTGCTGCTCCAGTGCTCTGCCATTCTGGTCAAGGAAAAGGTTTGTACTCCCTCGGTTGGTAGCCCCTAGGGGAGCCCGCAGACTTCTTACCCACCCTCCCAGCTAACACTGGTTTTCCTCTTGGCTCTTGGCTGCCCTTTGTCTTTGTTCAGTGCTCAGGGCCCTGCTGGTGAGATAGACCCTTCCATGAGGTACTTGTTCATGTGTGGACAGACCTGAGAGTGATAGATAATCCCAATCAGTGCGAACAAACCATGCTCACTGGAGCATACATTGGGTTCTTAGTAGATATCTGTAGTCTAAAAAAAAAAAAGTTAGATGAGAGCTGGAAAAAAAAAGATGAGATGGAACAGGAAGTACAGATCCCGACTTAGCGCAGCGGGGACTGCTGACCAGACTTTGGTAAGGCCAACAAAATGACTCAGTGAGTAAAGGCACTGGCTGCCAAGCTTGAGGCTTTGTGTTCATCCTTGCACCCACATCTCTGACTGGTGAGGACAGTTGCTCACATCTTGATTTTCATGACAGGGAATACTCCAAGGATGCAACCAGATGTGTGCAGGCTACCTCTTCCAGCCAGACAAGCAGTATGATGTCTCCTATGATACCGGGGACAAGGCGATTCAGTGTGGCCGCCATGTGGACATCTTTAAGTTCTGGCTGATGTGGAAAGCAAAGGTATGAAGGGGAAATCCAGGAAACAAGACACTGTGGCTAGCCTGGGCTGGCTGGTGGCAGGGAGGCAGTGAGGGATCACAGGTAGTTCACTGCATGTGTAACTGTATCTAATTGAGTTAACTGCATCTCCTTTGTGAATGGAATAACTCTCTTTGTGTATTAATTTTCTCTTCTTCAGTTCCTTCTCCTTAGTTTGAATCACCATAGATAGTTCTTATTCTTATAATTCTCTTATTACTAAAATTTTCGCCAAGAGAAGGATTTCTACAATAATTTCTCTTAAATTAAAAATCTCTCTCTCTCTCTCTCTCTCTCTCTCTCTCTCTCTCTCTCTCTCTCTCTCTCTCTCTCTCTGTTTGTGTACATGTGCCTCAGTGTGCATGTAGAGATCAGAGTGAAACTTGCAGAAGTTGGTTCCCTCTTTCCAACATATGGGTTCCCAGATCAAAGTCAGACTGTAAAGCTTGGCAGAAAGCACTGTTACCCACTGAGCCACCTTGCCTGTCCGCCACAAGAATTCTTAAGAACTCTAAAATTGCTCTTACTCCTGCTTCTCTCTTACCTCTTGTCCCTTTGTTCCCCCTCTCTCCCCAATCCCTTCCCCCCTCTCTCCATGTGGTCATGGCCGGCCCCTACTTCTCTACTCTCCCCTTCTCTCTGCCTTTCTCTGCCTCTGCTACTCTCTTAAATCCCCTCCTCATGCTCTAAATAAACTCTATTCTACACTAAAAAAAAAATCTAAAATTATTTAGTACAGGTAGAGAAAAGATTGTAAAATGACTTTGCTTGCCTGGGAAGAAGGCAGCCAAGTTAAAGGCAATCTGGATTTCACAGCTTCACATCACTTCTGTAGTTTCTATTTACTTACTACTTGTTAATTTAAATAATTTCCACAGTAAAGACTTGGACTAATTTTCCCTCCAAACAATAAGGCTTTCCAGCAATGTCTAGTCTGATAATTTTTTTTCTTCTATAGAAAAGACTGGCAGATGATTAGTTTCCTTCCTCAAGTCATCTCACCTGAATGTAGAGTCTGGATTTGATTTCCCCCACAAAGTAATCATAGGCATTTTGAGTGTATAAATGCCTTTACCACAATAAGAGGAAAAGCCCTGTCATTTTGCATTGCTATAATGATCACATGGCCTGTCTCCATAATTACATCTTCATTTTGTCTAACAGTGGCCTCCTGAGCTGTCCCCAGGGGGGTCAGCCCCTAGGTTGTGAAGGGAAAATCCTGGGTGGAAATCCTTTGCAAGGAAGAGTCCCCCAGTACCACCTCTTGGAGAAGCTCATGCTTTGCCAGCTGTGGATTCTGCCCGGACTCTTCAGCCATCCACAAGCCAGCCTTGTGCATCTGTTCTCATTAACACCAACCCAATCAGCAGCCAGAATGCTGCTCTGCTAATCAGCCATGCTGGCTTTTGAAACTCACGCTCAGCCAGTTTGGAAGTAGTTAGAACTAGTAAAGTCTCCGGGCATGTGCTGAGAACCATGGCATCCACACTTGCCTGCTGGCCTGCTGCTATAAGGGGACACACTGTCCTATGGAAGGTGAATTGCCTGTGAGGACTGGGGACAGGTTTGTCCAGGATTTCAGGCTGGGGAAGTTGCATTCTACCATAGTGTCTTTTAAAGAATCTGTGATGAAGAAGTAGATGGTAGTTCCTTTGACCTATCGTGAAAACATTAAAAAAATGAAATGCAGAACACAAGCTCAAAGTCACTACTTGTTGTCGACATCAGTAGGGATACTTGTTTTAAAAGTTTCTTAGTGGAACCAGCAAGGTGACTTAGCAAGTAGAGGGGCTTGCCATTAAGAGTTTAAATCCCAGAACACACATGGTGAAAAGAAAAACCCGATCCTCATTACTTGTCCTCTGACCTCACTCCCAGGCATACATAAAGGTGCACACACAGGCGAGGTGAGCATGTGTGTGCAAGAGCACACACAAACACACACAGAGAGAGTGAGAGAGAGAGAAAGAGAGAGAGAGAGAGCGCGCAAGGGAGTAGGGGAGTGAGAAAGAGAGCCAGAGCCAGAGCCGGAGCCAGAGCAGGAGCCAGAGCCAGTGAGAGTGAGGGCAAGAGCGAGGGCAGATAAGTAAATGTTTTTAAAAGTTCTTCTTTTCAACTTCTCTACTCATTTCAGCCCAACCTGCAACAGTTTGTAGACTGCCTTTAGTCCAGATTGGACACTTTGAGTGGTTCTATCCAAAAGCAAACTAGCTTGTGGCCGACTTGTTGGAAGCTAAATCTCTGCTAAGAACAACTTTCAAGAGACCAAGCAGAAGTCCTAGAAAGAGAAAGCATTTTCCTGCATTCAGAGCTTTGAAGAAGCTGTGTACATTTGATTAGACAGTCCTTCCTAGCCACCTCCAAGGCTACACTTCTTTAAATGTCCCATAAACCAGGCCAGGGTAACCTTCCCAAGTGACCGTCACAGGGAAATGCAACTTGACAACTACAAACACAGCTTTCTTCTTTGAAACAGGGCACTGTGGGATTTGAAAACCAGATCAACAAATGCCTGGAGCTGGCTGAATACCTCTATGCCAAGATTAAAAACAGAGAAGAGTTTGAGATGGTTTTCGATGGTGAGGTAGGTTGTCACCCACCGTGGACCAGAGACGTAGTACTTCCAGAAAAAAAACACACAGGAAGTTCCTGGAGTTTTAGATCACCAATGTCTCATCATTTCATTCAAAACAGGACTTGATCTTTAACTACTCATGGTCCCTTTCACCTCAGATATCTTTACACAAGCCCAGGTATATGGATACATAAAATAGACAGACTGAGAATGAACAGTAAAGATCATTATTTTAAAGCAATTCTCTGGTAGACAGTTTTGCCATTTACTAATGACTAAAGTAAATTTCCATGCTAATGAGATGGGTGCTATTGTTTATTTGTACACAAAGTGTCACATTTTGATTGACTTTGTGATATTGCAAGATTCAAAGTAGCCATTCTCAACCTATGGGTTGTGACACCTTCAGGGACAACTGACCATTTCAAAGGGGCCTAAGACTGTGGGAAAACACAGACATTTACATTATGATCCACATAGTATCAAAATTGCAGTTATGAAATAGCAACAAAAATAATTTTATGGTGGGGGCCACCACAACCTGAAGAACTGCCTTAAAGGGCCGCAGCATTAGGAAGGTTGAGGACCACTGGTGTAGAGGATCCTTAACATTTTTCAGAGTTGAATGAGATTTTGATTTTATAGTCTTCAATATAGAGAATGCTGCTTTTCATTAATATATAGTGTAGTACAATAGATAGTATAGATAGTACATGATGGCAGAATGTCAATAGGAAAATACTAAGTCTTTGTTTTCTGTAATTGAGCCATTTTCTACAAGCACAGAGTAGCTTGTATGTACAGTGAGGATCCTTGTTCGCAGCATGCAGGAGTCTGGACTCTGGGGCTGTTTCAGACAACCTTCCTTGACATTATGTGGCATTGTATGGCATGTGCAGAACAGGTATGCATGTTGTATGCTGAAAACCAAGTCTGTAGTGAGGTGACATCATACAACACAGGCGAGCACTGCCAGCCAGCTCCAGATTCATTATGCGTTTGATTTAGAGTTAAGCTTTGATCATTCTATAACCAAAAGTCTTCTATAATCCCTCTCCCACTCAGTCCTACAACCCCATATGAAGTAGCAACACAAAGTCAAGGCGCTGAGCCCTAAAGCGCATGGCTCTCAGCCAGCTCTTTGACCTAGAGCACTTCCCGAGACAGGTCCTACCCCTTCGTTGTTCTTGGCTCTGACTTGAGTTGGATTCAATCCATGATAAGTATCTCCCAAGCCCAAGAAGCTTAGAGGTCAGGTATATCTTCATCTTCCAAGACTGGCTCTAAATGGGGGCTTGCTCTCCATGGATTCATTATGAACAGAGCCTGATAAACTGCTTCTGCCTAGGTTCATACACTCCCCCCGCCCCCATTATACACAGTAAAGCACCTGTCAGCCCAATATTTCCTGAGTGCCAGATACTGGTTTATATATTATTGGCCAAAACAAATATTGTGTCTGCCCTAGTGGAGTTTACAATTGAATAAAGAAATATGGACTCACTGCCAGTCCTGGTAAAAGAAAGCCTGTTCATACATAAAACAGCTGTTCATAACCTGCTGTAACCGAGCACCTGTCATGTGTTTATTTACTAGTGCACTCCTCAAGAGACCACCCGAGAGTCCCACAGATGAGCTCCAGAGTCCTGAGTACTCACCGTCAGTGTGTGGTGCTCATGCATCCCATCTGTGGGACTTCTTTTTACAGGGTTTACACATCTAGGAGAACATTGAAATGAGACCAGTGATGTCTCCAGCCACCTAGAACAGTGGTTCTCACCCTGAGGGTTGTGACCCCTTGAGGGGGCAAATGACCCTTTCACAGGGATCAGAAAACACAGATATTTACGTTACAGGTCCTAACAGCGGCAAAATTGCAGTTATGAAGTAGCAACAAAAGTAATTTTATGGTTGAGGGGTGTCTTAGTCAGGGTTTCTATTCCTGCACAAACATCATGACCAAGAAGCAAGTTGAGGAGGAAAGGGTTTATTGAGCTTACACTTACATATTGCTGTTGATCACCAGAGGAAGTCAGGACTGGAACTCAGGCAGGTCAGGAAGCAGGAGCTGATGCAGAGGCCATGGAGAGATGTTTCTTACTGGCTTGCTTCCCCTGGCTTGCTCAGCCTGCTCTCTTATAGAACCCAAGACTTCCAGCCCAGGGATGGCACCACCCACAAGGGGCCCTACCCCCTTGATCACTAATTGAGAAAATGCCCCACAGCTGGGTCTCATGGAGGCACTGAAACTCCCTTCTCTGTGATAACTCCAGCCTGTGTCAAGTTGACACACAAAACCAGCCAGTACAAGGGGTCACCACAGCATGAGGAACTGTATCAAAGGGTCTGCATTAGGAAGGTTGAGAACAGTGCTCGGGCACAGGCACTGTGCTAGCAACATCAGGGGAGAGCTGCAAACCTCTCTCACCAACCAACAATAAAGTAAGCTAAGCAGCTTCTCTCTGCAGGACCCTCCAGCAAAGTAATGCCCTTTCCTGAGTTATTAAAACCATTTTTATCATTTCAAGGTACAAAGTCAGTAGGCTTGAGGATCTAGAAAGCTCATTGGGGGTTAGAGAGCCAGCTCTCTCAACAGGAGAGGGGATAAGCACTACTTCCTGTCTGGTGTATTTATGTGCCACATTGCTTTGGAGATGCCATTCAGACACACACACACACACACACACACACACACACACACACACGCATTTTTTTTTTTTTTTTTTTTTGGACTGGGGGGGAAAAAAACCTTATTCCAAAAATGCTTCTAGCTTTGGGTCAAGTTCTAACCATTTTATTTTTGTTTGTTTGATTGTCTCCTAAATTTCTGCAGCCTGAGCACACAAATGTCTGTTTCTGGTACATTCCTCAAAGCCTCCGAGGGGTCCCAGATAGCCCTGAGCGACGAGAAAAACTACACAGGGTAAGGACATACTCTTTCTGTCTCAGATGCCCCGCTACTGCTGATCCGCTCACTGGGCAGGCCATCCTGGTGCCACTGTGCTGTTCTCAAAGGGAAAGGATTTAAAAAAAAAAAAAAACCTTCAGGGTGGACTTCTGGATAATGGGTGTCACAAAGCCATCTTAATTTATACTTCTAGAGTCTGGATTGTCCCTAGCTGTGATTCAGGTACAGTAGGGACCTCTTAAAAAAAAACAAATGGAGTCCCACTTTGGGATGGTGTTCTTTGTTACGAAGGCCTTCTTGGAACATTCTCCATTCTACTTTGTTTACTATATTTTACTAAGTCCAAGCCTAGTTGAATTCTGACTCATGTTTTCTGTCAACTTCTACAACATCTAGTTTATCCATTCAGAGTTGTTGCCATATTTATGTAACTCATTAGGTGTGCAATCATGGAATGGATATTTGATAAACTTAGTCTGTGTGCCAGGCAGTATCCTGGACTCGAAGCTGTATACATCAAAATTGTACGGTTTTCTGTCTTTGCGTCTTTTTTTTTTCATTTTATTATCATTGTTCCAAGACTGACTTTCAAGGTTGATGTGTCTAGTGTTTTCTAAAGAAACTGGTGGTTGGATGGGCTTAGATAGTAGCCATGAAAAACACTTGGTTCTAAGACAGTTTTTGTTGTCTTTGATACATAGTAAAAAGTAAGTCAAGTTAATCTGGTAAAAAGAGGGTGTGTCCGCATTGGTGCTGAGTTTGGTCTTCTGTTCTCCATCTCAAGGTGGCTCCCAAGATCAAAGCTCTGATGATGGAGTCAGGAACAACCATGGTGGGCTACCAGCCTCAAGGGGACAAGGCCAACTTCTTCCGGATGGTCATCTCCAACCCAGCTGCCACCCAGTCTGACATCGATTTCCTCATTGAGGAAATAGAGAGGTTGGGCCAGGATCTGTAATCCCCCTTTGCAGAACCAGAATCACTGGCCACCCCCTTGCCCCTCTGGCACCCTAGAACACAGCTCTGTCAGTAGCTGACACACCTAGCCATTTCATGGAAGGAAATTATAATCTCTTAAAGATTATTTGTCACATCTCACGTAAGCTTGTTTGTTAGAGTTAGCGGGAAATAATGTTCTTTTAAAAAAATATTGCACATTAGAAACACAGTATATATGTACAGTTATACATACCTCTCTCTATGTACATGTATGTATAGTGAGTGTGGCTTAGTCTTAGACCACAGCATGTCACTCGACCCCAGGGAATGAGCCTCACCCCCAGCAATTACTAAGAGGCTAACCATCTCTCAAGCAACTGCAGGGCAGATGGTACCCACCACTGCAGTGTCCTAGGGACCCAGGGAAAGGCTGTTGGTGGGAGCCTACCTCCATGCTAGAGCTGTTCCCACATGAAGGGATGATGGATGACAGAAAGTACCAGTAGATGACAAATGTCACACCCTCCCTGTTAGAACCCTGCTAGGGGACATAGTAGCAGAGTCTTTGTCACAATTGTGCTGTTGCTGCGTTTTAGAGATTAATCTGTGTAAACTGTGTATATTACCATTGTCTATCTTTGGGCAGGGGGAAGTGCATATAATGACTTAATTGTACATCAGTGAGATATTTGCTTATTTATATTCAAATATATACCATGTTAAAGAGACATCTTGTATTTTCTTCCCATTTGTAATGTATCTTATTTATATATTAATGGAGTAAGTTCTGGATACTGTTTATGGTATTTTCGTGCATTTGTGAGCCAAAGAGAAAAGATGAAAATTAGTGAGATTTGCATTTATATTAGAGTGCCCTTAACATAATGATTTGAACATATGTGTACTGTCTGGAAAAGAGTTCTGGTACTGTACATAGAGTCATGTTGTGGAAATCTTGCTTCAGTAGCCTTCGCTCTTCTCTTTCCCCCCTCAGGCTGTATGTCAGGTGTTCTCAAAGCTTTTCTAGTAACTGTTGAATAATAATAACTAGATCTCCTGTAATTTTGTAGTAGTATATGACCAATCTCTGTGACTCGCTTAGCTGAAACCTAAGGCAACATTTCCGAAGATCTCCGATACACTGACCAGTCCCACAAGTGTTTTTGAAGACATGAAACCCACACTGTGCATTTAGAGTATGCAAGAAGAATATAAATAAAATAAAAAATATTCTCCATGAAGAATTTGTACCCCTTTTCTTTTCTTCCAGTCTGTGTTTCATTTATAAAGAGAGAGTTCCAGGAACCTTTACTTGGGATTATCCATGGCCCATCCATTTCCCACCAGCTGACTTTAGGTAATGCTCTGTCTCTTGGTAAAGTTGAGTCTTTACCAACTGTTACAGGTTCCTGTGCCATTAGTTAAATTATATTTGCTCTTTGTGCCCAGAAAAAAAAAAAAAAAGCAAGGCCCATTTCTTACCTTCCTGGCTGCATCTTGGAGTTGCATGCCTCATCAGTAAATAAATATTGTCATCCTCTACCTCAGGGACAGTTATGGGCTCCAAGTGGTAAATGTAGCAGACAAATATATCCCTTCTAGTTTGGAACTTAGATCATCTGGGATCTTTGCTTATCAGTCACAGAATAGCAGCTCCTTGTTATGTGTGCTTGTACAGTAGTCCCAACTTAGTTCCTTAAGAAATATTTTTAGGTGCTGGATCATCAGGAAAGAAGGCTCAATTCTGCATTATTTGGTTAAACTATAAACAGGGCCTTATTCATCACAGATAGGGGAAGAGAAGCGACCCCTGGTCTTCTGAGATTGGCTAAACAAACTGGGAGTGATCAGAAAGGTACTTATTCTTTTTTTTTCGGCTATTCTTCAAAATCCTTCCTGTGGGTTTTTTGTCCCCTGTCCTTATCTGAATTCTGGCCATTCCCACAGCTTTTTTAGCCTTTCAGGTACAAGAGCCTTGTGTTTGCAGTCAACCTTCCAGTCCCATGAAATAAGACTGCCTTCTAAGTTTTATGCAGCATAGAATTCCTCTCCACTCCCTCATTCTGCCACTGTTTCAAGCTGCTAACTCCCAGTGATGGAGGCCGGTCGTGTGCTCTCTTGAAAGCCTATCTTAGCTCATTTTTCTAACAACTTTGTTTTCTCTTTCTCTATGGGAAGAAAAGTAAGTAATGAAGGAAAAAATTTTAAGAGAGTTTTAGATCATTTAAAATTGTGTGTGTGTATGTGTCTGTCTGTCTGTGTCTGTGAGTTTGTGCACATGAGTGCAAGTGCCCAAGAAAGTCAAAGGCATAGAATCCTCTAGAACTGAAGTTACAGATAACTGTGAGACTCCCACCCCCACCATGTGAATGCTGAAAGCCCAACTACTATAAAAAAAAAAAAAGGCAATATTCACTGTTAACCAATGAGCCATCTCTCCAGCTTCCAAAGCTGTAATTTTACCAAGCTGTTAGAGTGACATCTGGCATTAACTCTCCTAAAGCACAAAAGATGTTTTTTGTTTGTTTTTTAATAGGATAATTTAGGGCCACAACTAAGGGGGCATTTTTAAATTAAGGTAAATTCATTCTTTGTAGTATTCTGTGTGATTTCTATGAATTTTGACCATCCCATTTTGTCAAGTCAGTGATGGCCTGATCAGTCTACCCCAGAAAGTTCCCTTTGTGCCTTTGACCAGACCTTCCCTCTTCTCCCAGCCTCTGGAGCCCTGATTGTTGGCTCCTTGGGTTCCATCTTTCCATCTCATATTCATGGCATACTATGTCGCTGTGGTGGTTTGAATATGTTTGGTCCATGAGAACTGGCACTCTTAGGAGGTGTGGCCTTGTTGGAGAAAGTGTATCACTCTGTAGGTGGGCTTGGAGGGCTCCTAGTATTCAAGCTCTGCCTAGTGTGGAAAAAGACTCTCTCCCTGGCTGCCTTTGGATCAAGATTAGACCTCTCAGCTCCTCCTTCAGCACCATGTCTGCCTCTATGATGCCATGCTTCCCCATGATGATAGTGGACTGAACCTCTGAAACTAAGCCACTCCTAATTAAAAGTTTTCCTTTATAAGAGTTGCCTTGGAGGGGCTGGAGAGATGGCTCAATGGTCAAGAGTACTGTTTGATCTTCCAGAGGACCTGAGTTCAATTCCCAGCACCTACACAGCATCGTACAACTGTCTGAAATTCCAGTTCCGGGGGATCCAACAGCCTCACATGGAAATGAAGGCAAAACACTAATATTCATAAAATAAAAATAAATAAATCATAAAAAAAAAGAGTTGCCTTGGTCATGGTGTCTCTTCATAGCAATGAAACCTTAACTAAGACAGAAGTTGGTACCTGCTGTGATAGGCCTGATCATTCTTTTGTTTAAAGGAATGTGGTTTGGGGGACTTTGAATTTGGAAAGCAGTGAGTGCTTTAAGTAGGGCTTAATGGACCACCCTAGGAGAAATATGGAAGACATTGGTGCTGAGGGTGAGCTAAACTCTGGGGGCCTGGATGAAGAGGTTTCAGAAGAGAAGAACTTTAGTATGTTGCCTAGTGATCGTTTTTATGATAGATTGGTGAAGAATGTGGCTGCTTTTTACCCCTGTCTGAAGAGTCTGCCTGAGGTTAAAGTGAAGAGATTCAGATTAATTCCATTGACAAAGGAAGTCTCCAAACAGCCTAGTCTAGACTTTATCTTGTGGTTCATTCTTATGAGAAGCGTTTTAATCAAGCTTAGCAACAGAAGAAAGGAAAAATCTAAAATGAATGTTTCAAGAAGAAAGAGAGCACCAGGAACTGGAATGAAGAGAAATCCTGTATTCAAGGACATTAAATAGAATTAAGGGAGGAGTGACTTTGAGGCAAGGTTATTAATAAGCTTAGATAAGCTTATTGCTTATTCCTTTGCAGTTGAATGAGGGATAGTTAAATCATATTAGATGTTATTATAATCTGGTTATTGTTTTCATTTGGACATAAGAAGATATGATTCTGTGTCAGGTTGACAAGGGATGGATTGTGATGGAAATTCTCTGGTGTCAACTTGACTATATCTGGAATGAATTACAATCTAGAACTTATACAAATCTTGTGGAAAAGGAACCAAAGAAGAGCCCAGGTACAGTGATACATACCTTTAATCCCAGAAGAAAGAGGAGGCAAGCAGATCTTTGAGTTCAAGGTCAACCTGGTACAGAGCAAGTTCCTGTCTTAAAGAAAGGCTTAGGTTCAGGTATGATGATACATGCATTTAATTCCAGTGTTCAGGAGACACAGGCATGCAGATCTCTTGAGTTCAAGGTCAGTTTAGAGAGCAAGTTCCAGGACAGCCAAAATTAGGCAGTAAAGGAGTTGGAAAACAGCTGAAGATGATGAAATAAAATAAGGAGGCTCTGTTCCAGCCCAACATGCAGAACTCAGCAGCTTTGGCCATGTGGCTCCAACTTTAGAATCAAGAATAGAAGTTACTGGGACTATTGATGCTGGTTACCTAGAGCTAAGAAATTAGCAGTGATTAAAAAGAGACCAGCATCACTGAGGTAAAGTCTTCTGAGAACTGTTTTCTGAGAGCACAAAGAAGCTGTCGTCCAGAGATAGATGTTATCCCTGCAGCCAGACTTGGTAATATGTAAGAATCACCTAGGTGGTACTATTTTGAAGGTATAAAGGGATCATGGACAGTAGCTGAGGCTTGGTACTATGAGAGACCAAGGAGAGGTACCACCAGGAAAGGCCATTGGTGAAGGTGCAGCCTCAGTTGCAGTTGATGGGCCAGGACTGAAGGGATCATGCAAAGAACTGGAGGATTGGCACCATAAAGAGAGTCTATGAGAGGCTATTGGTGAAGCCTAGTTGCAGCAGAACACTCCAGCACATCGGAGAAACCAGTACCATGAGATGATCCCCAAAGCAGTGGAATGGAATCAGAGCCTAGAGTGCTACAGAGGACAGAGCTGGAGAAGTGGTAAAAGGCTTCTGGAGGAGCCCAGAAGATCATGTGTGGATCCCAGACATTGGAACAAGAAGCTGTGAAGTTGAAGTTGCCTTGGAGACCCCAAGATGTTAGAGATGCCAGAGCCATGGAATACCTGTCAAGAAAAGCTAATAACAGTGAGTGGAATCAGACCAAGAGAAAGAATTGTGTTGCAGTCAGTCAACAAAGCTGAAAGAAGTTGGAGATCTGAAGAGAGCTTTGACATTGGACATGGAGATGTCGAGTCTAGAGTTTGCCAAGCTGGCTTTTCTGCCTTGCTGTGGTCCAATATTTCCTTGCTATGATGTTTTGGAATGGTATGTAGATCCTGTGATGTTGGAAGTATGTGGTCTGCTTTTTTATTTTGATTTTTTGTTGTTGTTTTTTGTGTGTTTTTCGAGACAGGGTTTCTCTGTATAGCTCTGGCTGTCCTGGAACTCACTCTGTAGACCAGGCTGGCCTCAAACTCTTATTTTGATTTTTATAGAGGATTACAATTTTAAAATTGCATGCATCTCAGAAGAAACTTTGAACTTTGACCTTTTAAACATAGTTGAGACTATGATAGACTATGGGGACTTTCAAAGTTCGACAAAATATATTTTGCATTATGCTATGGCTAGGTATGGCCCCCAAAGACACATGTGTTTGAAGAAGCCTATGGAAGCCAAAGAATGGAATGTAGTGTTTTGAATATGCTTGGTCCATGTGAAGTAGCAATATTAAGAGGCATGACTTTGTTAAAATAGGTGTGACTATGTTGGAGGAAGTGTGTCACTTAGTAAGTGGATCTTGGAGGGATCTGCCCAGTGTGAAAGTGAGCCTCCTCCTGACTGCCTTTGAATAAAGATGTAGAACTCTTAGCTCCTCCAGCACCATGTCTGCCTGCATGCTGCTATGTTTCCTGCCATGATGATAATGGACTGAACCTCTAAAACTGTAAGCCAGCTCCCAATTAAATGTTGTCTTTATATAAGTGCCTTGGTCATGGTGTCTGTTCACAGCAATGGCACCCTAAGACAGTAGCCTTCAAGTGTGCTAAGCCTCTTGCTCCACCTAAAGCATTTGAGACCCATCCATGCTGTCTATGTAAGAGTTCATTTTTCCACCTCTGCATTTCCAGTTTGGGGCAATTAAATTGTCATAAACATTAGCATGCAGATGTTTGTATACACACAGATTTCATTTGATTTGGGTAAATAGCCATGTAGGTGTAGGATTCCCAGACTGTGTGGTAAGAGCATACTTTAAAAGAACTATTTAACTAATTAAATAAAATCTTTAGGGAATAGGTTTGGATTCCTGCTTAGCCTACAGATGTGCAAATACAGTTTTCTGTGGAAACCCCTTATATTTGATGTTTACCTCTGATGGAAACGTAACTTTTATTCACCTAACATAATTATCTGTTATCTCAGGGGCTTTCTGCTTAATAAGCTCATCCTCTCTAGTTCTTTCTGAACTCCAATGGCTGGTTCAACTCAGCTGTTCTGGCTCAAAAATCCTCTCCAAGCTGACTGATTCAATCTGTCTTCTCACTAAATTGCCCTGCTTGGCCTCAAACTAACTATGGCAATTTGTTCTAACCTTCTGGCTCCTTCTTATTCTCTGGCTTCATCTGCCTCTGCAAGAACTGCCCTGCACTGCACAGCACTGCACAGTACTACACTACACTGCACAGCACTGACCTGTACTACACAGCACTGCCCTGCACTGCACAGCACTGCCCTGCACTACACAGCACTGCCCTGCACTGCACAGCACTGCCCTGCACTACACAGCACTGCCCTGCACTGCACAGCACTGCCCTGCACTGCACAGCACTGCACTCACTCAACTCAACTCCACTCAACTGAGCTGATTCAACTCCCAACTGCCTCTCTCTCTCTCTCTCTCTCTCTCTCTCTCTCTCTGCACTGCTCTTAAATACCTTCTCTTTCCTGCGCTATTGTTGTGAGAGTTGTGTGTATCCTATCTCTGATTCATTCTGTCAAGTCTTTCACTGATTTGTCATTTTGTATACCCCCTCAATTAGACATCATTGTTTAGGATTAAAGGTGTGTACTAAGGATAGGTCTACATTTCAGCAGGATCACACAGACCTAGGTAGTCTTTGGATGTGGTCCCTTGCCAGAGCAGCCATGTGACTGGATTAAAATTCCTCTACACTCTGATAACTCTTGTAAGATTTATTTTACTGTTTTTAATTTAGGTGAATGTGTATAGCCAGGGGAGGCTAAAGGTGTCAGATTCCTCTGAACTGGAGTCACAGGTGGTTGTGAGTCCTGGGGACTGAACTCAGATCCTTTGCAAGAGTCTTATGTGATCCTAAGCACTGAGCCATTTCTCCACCTGCTGCCAACCAACTTTTTAAAAGATATATTTGTTTTTAATTGCATGCATATGGGTATGTTGCCTCCATGTATGTCTGTGAACCATATGCAGGACACTTGGTGCCCTCAGAAGCCAGAGTTCCTGGAACTGGAGTAACAGATGGTTATGAGTGGTCATATGGGTGCTGTGAATCAAACCTGGATCCCCTGAAAGAGCAGCCAGTACTCTTGACTACTAAGCCATCCCTCTGGTCCTGATAACTTATTTTCATGGCCCCACTGTTATTTACATTATAGTGCATCAGTTGGCTTGAGCATGCTTTTAGAGTAATTATCTTTAGTTCTCCCAGTTATCTTTGTTTGTTTGCTTTTCGGTGTTTTTTGTTTTGTTTGTTTGTTTGTTTGTCTTTAGGCAAATGTTGCTCTGAGAATTCGTGTTTCCTAGAGCAGAAATTTTTCTAAGATTAATCTAGAAAGGAAATGGCTGGATCGTGGTGCACTTGAACCTCACTTGTAAAGCAGTAGTCACACTGAAGTGGCAGGTTCAACTCCCATGGGCCTCGCAGCATAGCCTCCCCATTACTTGACCTAAAATATTGCACTCTTGGGACAGAATATACATTACATCTATTCACTGTTGTGTACTGTTCAAGCTTCTTGAAAGTGGACTCAGAGAGCCAGGAGTCCATGACCACCAGCCCAGGAATGGCTCCACTCACGTTGGGCTGGGCTCTTCCTCATCAATAACTAATTAACACAATTACTATGTTGACAAGGACCAGCTTTGACATCCAGGATAAACTGAGGCTGGGTATAGAGTCAGCAATTGGCTGGGGCCAATGAAATGCTTCTGGGGGGAGGCAGCAAAAAAACTATTTGTGGCCAGTGGGGGGGAAAGATTCCTTGGGGGCCAGCAAAAGAGAGGGAAAAGAATCACACAGACACACAGAGACACACACATGCACAGAGTGGGAGGCTTCAACAAGCTCTAACAGCTTCACACTTATATATACATACATACATACATACATACATACATATTCACACATTTGGTAGATAAAGCAAAGCTCCAACCATTTTTTTTTTCTCTCACAGCTTATATATCTTTCAAGCAGAATAAAAATTACCATGTGACTACATTCTAATTTTCTTCTAGTGGATGATTACAATGAATACACATAAGAAAAAAATGTTCCCTAAAACCCTCACATGAATAAACATTTTACATATTACAAGTGAAGAAAAACCAAATTATTCCCAAGAACCCACATATACTTGTAACTAGCATCTTATTCTAGATTAACAAAGTATAAGCAAGCAAGGTAGTTTTCTCAGCCAATTTCTCTTTACTGGCAGGCAGCAATTTGTGGTTACAAAGAAAGGATCAGTTATTTTATTATTTAATCTTAAAAACTAATCTTATAAAACTCTTAAAAGAATCACAAATCTAAGCTTTTATAGAAAAAAAAATACGTCATTTCTATCTAGATCCTCAGGGTGCACATCTGCTCATTAACAGTTTTTTTTTCTTTTTTTTTTTCTTTTTTTTTTTTTTTTTTTTTTTTTTTTTTTTTTTTTTTTTTTTTTTTTACAAAATCATACCAGGAAGCTGAAGGCACAAATGGGTACAAGAAATTAATCATCACCTTGATCGTCAGCCCAGCTTTTGCCTGAGAGGTAGGTACGTCAGCTAGTGCTAGTTAGGCCGCCATTGTCCTTGTTCCTTGACCTTAAAAAAATCTCCAGCCCTACTATTAAAGCTGTGCCTTTCTGAACTTCAAATTGTTTTCTAAGATTTCTACATTAGAGCCACTGACAAAAACATCTTAACCTAACTTTACTAACAATCTTCATCTCCAAATTCTTTCTAAGGGTCATGGCTAACAGTCTGCATTTCCAAGTTCTTTCCAAGGGTGGTGGTTGAATTATTAATCTGCTCCAGCAGCAATGCTTAAAAAAGATCAAGCATTATTATTGAGTGCCACCAATACTGCCCAGTGAGAGGCTGGAAACCCCGGTAGAGTTTTCAATATAACTCATAGATTATGAGGGATATATGGTTACTATGAAGACAATAAGCAGAGCAAAACTCCACAACAGCATGAAGCCCCCAGGACACATGGTCCTTGGGGTGCTGTCTCTCCAAGGTACACCCAGCTGCATTCCATGAGTTCTAAAGCTTTTGTTCTTCCTCTTGCATAGCCCCAACCCTATTCGTTGCTTTATTTGTGCTTGTCACACATTTAATAAACCCACTCTTCTGGAACCAAAGGTTTTGCTCTTGTAGATAATGCCCTGGACCATACAGGTGAGTCTGAGGTAGTGTCTCACTGTGAATTTAAATCTTCCCTGACCACAAATAGAGGCAGACATCTTTCCCCATTAGTATTGATAGATACTTGTGATCTAGAAGACTTGAGTCTTGACTTCTGCCCAGGTCTTTGAGATGGCCTCTTCCATATATTTTAGTTGGCCTTTCTATCTTCCCAATACTTGTTTTGCTTTATTTTGTTTCGAAACAAAAATCTTTCAATGTAGTCCAGGCTGGCCTGAAACATGAACTGCCTCTGCATCCAGAATATTGGGATGTCAGGCATGAGCCACACTAGGACTTGCCTCTGACTCTTTTCTAAATTATATGTTTGGCAAGTATCTTCTCCTAAGCTGAGGTTTGCCTTTCACTCAGCTAATACTCTTTTGAAAAGCGTACATTCTCACATTTAATGTAATAAAGTTCCAATGCTTTCATGTGTGGTTCTTTTTTTTTTTTTTTTGCACATCATCTTTCAGGAACTATTTCCTGTCTCGAGTCACAAAGACATTCCCAGGTATTGACTTCTCAGCTTTGAGGATTGATGCCACCTTGTGTTTAAATCTTCAGTCTACCTTGATACCTTGAATTGATTTTTGTGTTTGGTTCTTCTTTGAGAGTGAAAGGCTTATGATTATCCCTTTAGTCTTTCATATAAATTTTAGGACCAATTCATCAAGTTGCACAAAATGATTGCTGCTGAGATTGTTATTGGAATTTCATTGACTCTGAGGATCAATGTAAAGAATACTAACACCTTTACAATATTGCATGAAGCAATGATTATATTAGGGTTCTCTAAACGAACAGAACACATGGAGGCACACATACACCTGTACACACACACTCTCTCTCTCTCTCTCACACACACACACACTTTTTTTAGTTGACTTACATCAAAACAGCAATGACAGTTGCCTCATACCTAAGTAGCTAAGCCTGTGATGTTGGGTGTCTCAGCAGTTGGAATCATCCCTCTGTGGCTGTCTCACTCTGGGGAGGATGACAACAACGTGGTGGTTGTTCCATCCACAAGGCTGCATTCCTCAGCACTTCCACTCTGGTGACAGAGACCTGGAGGCTCTGAGAGTGCTACTGGTCCTTAGCCCAGGATGGAGCCTGAAACGCTGGTTGTGGTGTCAGCAAAGGACTCAGCAGCAGCTACGACAGGGTGCATGAACTTGGCAAGCAAGAGCAAGGCCAAGTGGGCAGAAGGGAAATAATCCTCCTTCTGCCCACCTTTTTTATCTGAGCAGCTATACCTGTGGGGCCGGTCTTCCCACATCAATCTAGACAATCAGGACAGTCCTTCGGTTACGGTTTCCTACTAGGTTTGTTCAAATTTGTGTCAAGGTGACATCAAAATCAGTTGTAATAGCAACATAAATGCATAGTATAGCTCTCCATTTAACTAGGTCGACTTTAATATTTTTCAATAAAATTTCATAACAGACATACTTCTGATGGATCTTTCCGAGGAGCCTTATATTTGTCCTATGTTTAAATACCATCCCTTAAAGATCATACTTCCTAATTGATTGTGGTTGATACAAACAGAATAGCAATTGGGATGGCATTCTTAAAATTAGAAAGCTCTGTAATACTCAAATGCCTCTGTTCCTCTTAGACATGGTGACACTTCTATCATTATATTTGCTTTCTTCTTTTGATGTGTATGTGTGTACATGCATATTTTCAGGACCATGCCTTTTATATATTACAAGTTTAGCATGTAACATTCTGTTGCTATCTTATTCTAAAGATTTATTTATTTATTTATTTTATGTGTATGAGTACACTGTAGTTGTAGAGATGGCTGTGAGCCATTATGTGGCTGCTGGGAATTGAACTCAGGACGGCCCTGCTTGCTCCAGCCCCTCTCGCTCCTGCTCGCTTGCTCCAGTGTAATTCACTATAGCTGTCTTCAGACGTGCCAGAAGAGTGCGTCAGATCTCATTACGGGTGGTTGTGAGCCACAATGTGGTTGCTGGGATCTGAACTCAGGACCTTCAAAAGAGCAGTCAGTGCTCTTACCCACTGAGCCATCTCTCCAGCCCCTGCTATCTTATTCTAAATAGATGAATTTGTCAGGTTTCCCTCACATTTCCTTAATTTTGCTCCATTATCTGTTGTAAGTTGGTTTCTGTTGTGGACAGGCCTGGAGCTGTTTGTATTTTGATGTTAATTCCACTCTCCTGGGAGGGGTTTCAGACGAGGAGTGAGTGACTTCTTGTAAACCATCTCCTAATGAATAAAGGAGCCAATCATCGGGTGAGTAGGAAGGACTTCTGGGTTGAAGAAGGGAGAGAGATAGGGTCTTTTTTGGGTGGGGATATGATGAGGACAAGATGTAGCTACTAATGTCTCCCAGTTTCAATGGCAGATCCATCAGGATTCACCTCCAGAGGAATTAGATTTAATAAGGTTTATAAGATTAGGATTTTAGTTGTTGTGCCTGTAAGAATTGAGCAAACAGGGACACCTCATAAAAATACCAGGAAGCCAGAATTGTCCATTAAGCTTAAAGTCAGAAAGCTTCAAAAGAGTTTACTGATCAAACACTCAGGAGATGCCCTAATTGCGGGGAGTAATACCCGGTTCCAGGAAATATCCTCAGTAAGGGGTGGATCTCCCCCAACCCCTTCTACTTGCAACAGGTATCTATCTCCTCCTCACCTGGGGCCCAAAGGTCAATGGAAACAGAGAACAATAGGAAAGATAACCAACTCACACTGTAAACCTATGTTCTGGAAAGGCATAAAGAGTGTGTGCTTATGTTCCTCATGGTTGCCTTTGCCCTGATTGCTGGGCAACCCTAGTATACTGATTATTAAAGCCTCTTGCTTATTGCATCGATCTCTGTCTCTGTGTGTTTGTGAATGGGACAACATCCTAGACGTAAGACTCGGCTCTCCGAATCTTACATGCCCAGCAAAGTGTCCCATTGTTTCTAAACTGAGTTTGTGTTGTGTTTTCCTTTATGCATTAGCTCTTCTGGATTCAAGAGAGAAAGATACGGTGGCAAAGCATGGGTTTGCCAGATGTGCACCACAAAGGCTATGGGGGATTTGAAGCATGGGGCTGGTGTGATAGTGACCTGCCAGTAAGAACTTAGCGACCTGGGTGGGAAGGTTTTGGAGTTCTGAGTCAGAGAATCTCCACAAGATAAGAACTGGCCGTGGAGACCACGGGTGGGGGGGGAGCTGAGAGTGTACAGTTGGAGAATTTTAGAATTAAGAAAAAAGGAGCATTTAGTAGAAATGTATCAGTAAAAATGTATAATGTATAACCTTTACCTAAAAGGGCATGAAAAACCTCTATAACGAGCCAAGAATGTAGACTAGCCAGTTCCAGGAACTTGGCTAACTCAGAGCCTCAGGGCTCTGGTTCCCGATACCTGCCCCTCCTGACTGATCCACAATAAGGGCAGAACTAGAAATGAAGGTCAACTGGTTCATGAGGCTCTCCACCCTGCCAACCAGTAGATGAAGATTACATTCCTAGAATGAATATATTCCCCTCCCTAACTGACTGAATACCTTGGGTTGTAATTCCCCCTCATTCTCCCTGGTTTGTGATTTTTCCCTTTAAATACCCCTTACTCCTTGTGCTCTGGGTTGAACTCCTCTGGCCTACAAGGTTACGAGATCGCCCCGGTACTGGCCTATCCCAAATAAACCTCTTGCGCTTCCAGCAAGATCTATTGTCTCTCGTGAGTTATTGGGTGGTCGTGTCATTCCGAGACTTGAGTGAGGGTCTCCCAAGCTCTGGGGAGTCTTTCAAGAGTAGTAGGGTGTGGCTCAGGAATGTGCCATTCTTGTTCTTTTTTATTATTTCCCAAAACAGGTTTCTAATTTTTACCTTTTTTTCTAGTGAGTTAAAATTTTATCACAGTTGAGTATGTTGACACATGTCTTTAATCCTGGCCTTCTAGAAATAGAGACAGACAGATCTCTCTAAGTTCAAGGCCAGCCTACAGGCCAGTCAAGGCTACATAGTGAGACCCAATCTAAAAACAAAACAAAAATCAACCTTTATCTCTATGTAGTAAACAATGTTTTTACATTTTTCTCATCTGTTTAGTTTTATATTGATACAGCTAACAATATTTCTTCATACCAGTATTTACCTGATATGCTTTCTTTCTAGGAATATTAACTTCTGTGACTTTGGCTTGGTTTGCTCTGCATGGATGGCTTATAACAGGATATGTTTAATGTTTCCATCGCCTGGTTTCCTAACTGTAGGGTGTCTGTCACTTACATCTTCTACTGTGATCTCTGATACATTCCATTCTTATTTTGTACCACATCCTTTACTTTTCACCATTCCTTTTTTATTACATTGTTTAAATGCAATTCTTTTATTTTTTTAGATTTCTTTAAGGTAAGTACAATGTAGATGTGTTCAGACACACCAGAAGAGGGCGTCAGATCTCATTATGGATGGTTGTAAGCCACCATGTGGTTGCTGGGAATTGAACTCAGGACCTTCAGAAGAGCAGTCAGTGCTCTTAACTGCTGAGCCATCTCTCCAGCCCCCTTAAATGCAATTCTCTAGTGTGCAGGGTGGAGGAGGGGCAAGTGCATACAGGCCACAGCTCCTGAGTGGAGATCGGGAGAGTCAGTTCCTTTTGCTACCCTGTGGCTCCTGGGGATTGAACTCAGGTTGTCAGGCATGGAGACAGGCCATTACCTGCCATGGCATCTCATTGACTACACTTTTTCTACTATTTTTTCCTTCTCCTTTCTTGCCCAAAGATTCAGATTAGTCACTATTGATTTTGTGGTGGTTGTTTCTGTGGCCCTAGACCCTCACAGTAGTAGCCTGGCTTTCTCTGGTTACCCAAGACACAATAGCCTGGCTCCTTTACTGGTTCATGGGTTCATAGGTTTTTGTTATCTTCTCACTGACAGATGAGGGCCTGGAAATATTCCCTGTGTTATCATCTGCCTCCTGTCGCATCCGCCTCGACCAGCAAGAAAGACGCGACCCACGAGCTCTTCTTTTGGCAGTTTATTCAGGAACCTTAAACAATCTTCTAACCCCCAGGGCAACACCCTCGGCTGTTAAGAACTCCCAAGCTTAGCCAATCCCAATGGGCCACGTGGCAAAGCGGATAGGTCACCAAATGCAGAAGCAACCAAGGGCAGCAAGCTTAGCCAATTAAGGGCTTGTTTAAGAGACCATTTGCTCTTGGGATGGCGGAAGCCAGCGCCATCTCAGGGCGCGGCTCAAGCAGCTCTCCACAGCCTCCCATTTACATCCAATGTCATTCTGTATTTTAAGTCTCATTTAACCCACAGTTTGTACATCAATAATCTTGTTTAGCCAGTTTTTTCTTAGACACACCATACATCCTCTGTTACCTTTGATTGCGTAGTTTCCCTTAGATCTCAGGCCTTTCATGTGGGCCGTTTTCTTTTTCCTTGATCTTCTTGTGTCTGGACTTGGCTCTATCGAAGCCTGTCAGCTTAGGAAGGGCCTCTGAATGTGAGTCCCAGCTTGCGTGTGAGGTTTGCTTGAAAAACTCATCTGGATCAGACTGACCACATGGCGGATGGAGAAGGAACTACTAGCTAATGTAGACTGTTTTCAGCAGGGAACATTCTAGCCTCACCAAAAGGCTCTGCTTCTAGGCACTGAGGGGTTCTGTTGTCTTTCATAAGGTAAGGAAACCTCTTAAGTGCATCACATTTACATGCAGAATCTTGCATGCTTTTGTTACAGTAAAGGATGCTTCATATGCAAATGAATGCAAGGGACCTCACCTTACTGGAAGCTAGTGAATGGAACTTTATATGATCAATTTAGCATATAAGCTTCTTCCCCGTTCGGATAAAAGTCCTTCAGATCTCAACTTTCCCAGTGCCACACAAACACACACACACACACACACACACACACACACACACACACCTGAGTGAGGGTTGTTATTTTTGTTACATTGTTTTTATTTAATTTACATAAATACCTGTTCTTTCTCCTCCAAAAGTAATATGGAAAGGGAAATCCACTTTCTGGTTCTAGGTGTGGTCACTCAGGGCGTTTCATCCCCTCGGCTGGCTGATGACCTTCTTAACCTGCAGTCTTAAAGCCTCAGGCTCTGGTAGAGTCCAGGAACCAAGCACCAAGCAAAACTTGAGACCTTGGTGAGCTGGGGCTTGAGATGGAAGTTGGAGCTGTGACACCATGCAAGCACACACACACACACACACACACACACACACACACACACTTGCTGATCCACACCATTCATCACAGTATTCTCTAACAAGGACTGGATTTATCTGGAAGGCTCTTTGTGCTGCAACTAATCACCACAAATTTACTAGCTTAAAACAGGGGTGGCTCACACCTTTAATCCCAGCACTTAGGAGGCAGAGGCAGGTGGATCTCTGAGTTTGAGGCCAAAATACCAAAACACAACAACAAACAAACAAAAATACAAATGTATTCTCTCGGGATTTTGTAAGGAAACCTAAAGCCAGTCCCCAAGGACTAAAATCACAGTATTGAAAGAGCTCTGCTCCTTCTGCAGGCTTTGGGGAGGGTCTGTCTCCTTGTTCTTTACAGCTTGCAGAGGCAGCCTGCATCCTTTAGCTCAGGGTGCTATCCCTGCATCCCTTCCCTGTTTCCCGGTGGTCAAGTTAGGATCACCTAGAAACTCTGGAATCATCTTACCGATTCTAAATCTTTACCCACCCACACACAGCAGTATCCTCTGGAAGTGCCAGCTTCCAGGGACGATGCTGTAGTACCTTTGTGTTCATTACTCAGTCTGCTGACCTGTTGACAGTACGCAGAGGGTCAGGGCACCATCTGACAGGAAACTGCTCGGAGGAAAATGTAGTCAGTCAGCTACCTGATGGTCCAGGGATGATGAGTCAGCAGGAATAGAATCTGTTATAATCACCTGCAAACGCCCTGCTGAGATTTTTTTTTTTAAGAGGAAGAGAGATTATTTCTTTTAAAAAAAAAAAGATTTATTTTATTTATTTTATGTGTATGAGTACACTGTAGCTGTACAGATGGCCATGAGCCATCACGTGTGTGGCTGCTGGGAATTGAACTCAGGACCTCTGCCATGCCAATTGCTCTGGCCCTGCTCGCTCTGGCCCTGCTCGCTTTGGTGTATTTCAGCTCTTCTAGAGCTGTCTTCAGACGCACTAGAAGAGGGCGTCAGATCTCATTACAGATGGTTGTGAGCCACCATGTGGTTGCTGGAATCCAAACTCAGGACCTTCGGAAGAGCAGTCAGTGCTCTTACCAGCTGAGCCATCTTGCCAGCCCGAGAGATTATTTCTAAGAATTAATGTCAGAAATCTGTGAAAGATTCTAAGAATTAATGCCAGAAATCTGGATGGTAAGAAGAGGGGTCATTTCCCTAGTATCTGAGAAATGTGGGGTGCAGACTGGCCTGCCTTTAGAGCCACAGTGGGAGTAAAGTCCACAATGGGCGGGGGAAGGTCTTAGGGAGTGGTTCTGTGGAAAAAGGCATTTTTCTTGCTTAGAACTTGCTTTATTAAAATTAAGATTCATTTTTTTAAATCAACGTTTTTATTCATTTTTATGTATATTGAGCACACTGTAGTTGTCTTCAGACACACACCAGAAGAGTGCATCAGATTCCATTACAGACGGTTGTGAGCCACCATGGGATTACTGGGAATTAAACTCAGGACCTCTGGAAGAGCAGTCAGTGCTCCTAACCACTGAGCCATCTCTCCAGCCTGAGATTCATTTTTTCTAAACCTTTAATGATACTTGCTTCAAAGCAGTTTCCTTCTTTAGGATGTGTTTTTCCCACCCATATATATATATATACATATATATATATATATAGTTCCTGAGGAGAAGAGAACCGGGAGGAAAGGACACAGTCTTCCTGCTCACCTGCAGGACAACATGGCTATGGTAGCATTCTCCTGCCACCCCAGCAGGTATGAGCAGAGGTGTGAGCAGAGTCAGATCTGATAGGAGGAGGATGTGGTGTTACCGGCAGTCAGGATCTAGGCTGGCTCTTCCCAGGTTCTTGGTCTCTCAATCAAGGAATTGAAATAATCTGCAAAAGTAGCAAGGTAAGTTTATTCACAGTGAAGCTATAGCTCTGACTAGAAAGAAGTACCATCAAGACTGACAGCAGGTCACATGAGTGGAACTCACGGTGGGTCAAATGAAAATGGCTCCCCTATAGATTCTTGTATTTGAATGCTTGATCCCCTGTTGGTGGAACTGTTTGGGAAGGAGTAGTTAGTGTGGCCCTAAGGGCTAGCTTGCAGGTTTTTAAAACCCACACCATTCCTAGTTAGCTCTCTCTGATCCCTACTGTAGATCAAGACATAAGCTCTCGGCTATTGCCCCAGTGCCAAATACCACACCAACCTGCCTGCTGCCATGTTCCCTGGGCCAATGGTCATGAACTCCTACCTTCTGAAATTGTAAGCTCCAAATGTAACACTTTCTTTTATAAGTTGCCTTGGTCATGGTGTTTTATCAAGGGCCCTATTATTTGGGGGCTGATTTTTCTGAGGTTCAAAAGGAGTTTGGTTGCTGAGGATCATAGTGTGGGTGGGTTCTTAGTGAACAAGCTAAGACACATAAGCTCTCTTCTGTTCCCTCACAATGCATCCAGTTCTCATCTTTTATACACCCAATCATAAATAGGCATAAGTAGTAAATAAGGATTCTCCCTGATAGTTCACTTTGAGTACACAATTTGCCGTATTGAGCACCTAAAATCAGTTCCGGCCAGATCAGCCTCTCTACTTGCATGCCCATATACAATTAGAGTATGGCTGAGTAGAATATATACATATACATATATATATATATATATATATACATATATATATTAAGTCAGATGATCATTAAGGAGAGGAAAAACTTATTTCATTGTTTTAAGGGGTGCGTGCATTGGCTTAACACAGTTTGGCGGACCTAGGGTGCTCTGTGCCTTGTTCTGGGAGGAGTAAGTGCATGAAGCCGACGGTTGTCAAGAACATTATTAGAAAAGAGGCAAGTGTGAAGCCCAAGCCAAGTGGAGTCCCAGGTTACAAAACTATTCCTTATGCCTGCCTGTTTCAGTGTTATGCTGAGCCATCTCAACACAGCAAAGTCCCAAGGTCTCCCTGTAATCCTAGTCCTCAAAGCATAGGCATGGTAGATGGAAAAGCATGTTTCATACTCAGGAACGTGTTAACAAGTGAGGCACTCTCTGTGCCTCTATATCGGTGTTTTGAATCCAGCACTGGAGATCAAAAGGTGGTCAGCACCCCCACATTCTAAAAAGCACTGCCTGACCATTCACGCCACAGCCAGGGCCTTGAACCTCACCACTTTCTCGGAGAGATTGTGGTTGTAAGCTAGGATCCAATACCTTGGAGCAGCCAGAGTCTGGAGGCTGAGGAAAGAGACTCCAGGAGAGACATGTGTCTTCACTCTGAGGTGAGAAGCAAGGGGAGAGATACAGATGGTCCATGCCTTTGCCCCTCATACTTTCTGTCCCTTGAGTCATGAGCCTGGCAGGACAGAGAAGTAGACAGCTTTAGTAAGCTGGAACATCTGTACTAGTAGAGAGTGAACAGGTGTTATGGAGTCTAAGTCATCGCCAGAGGGCCTGCTTACTAGAGAAGGACTCAGTAATTCCAGAGGTTGGGAGACAAAGCCACTTTGCCTTTGATCCCACTCCATTAAGATTGTTCAACAGGTTCATGACTCAGTTACAACCATGGTAGAATTAGCTGGTCTCGTTGTTTCCTGGTGGTATTGGTCAGTCTGCCTAAAAGATGGAGGGCTTTCCCCCCAACCTGTGGAGAACAAAGGCACACAAAAAGAGACAAAGACTCCATTACTTTGTTAACAAATGAAGAGAAATGGCCTTGACTAGGGTTCTTAAGCAGCCACCCTGGAAGAAAGAGCAAAAGGAAACTGGTGGGGTCCCCTCATGCCTTTCTCTGTGTGAATAAAAGGTTCCTTGGGGTCCATGAACTCCAAAACTGTTCTACCATGAAAGGTTGGGGGCACCAAGTGGACCTTAGCCTGTCAGGAGATCTGCCTAGCCTGGCTGGAGAAGAAGGTGAATCTTCTCTTCCTGGGGCTTTCTGAGCTATCTAGAAAGAATACAAAGGGGCCTGGAGTTCCCATGGTGACCGGTAGAGGGGACCCTAGAGAAACAGGGCTCTACTGCTAAAGGTCTGGCTCGAGGTTTGCTCCCAGGTACATTTTGGCTGTGGAAAGATGCTACATTGTATAAGATCGTTTTTCAGGAACTCAGAGGCGAAATTTGAGACCTCTGTCCCCTTTCTCCAACATTTAAAACCTCTTCTAAAATATAAACGTCTTTGAACTTTCTGAAAATGGCTGCGTCTTTTATTGGCGCACTTCTGTTTTCATGCAGTAGGAACAATGGAACTAGCTTCTTACTCAGGCCAAGCAGCCCAGCCACTTATGCGCTATGCTGTCCTTACAGGGAAATCATGTTTAATCAACAGTAGACATTTTCTTCTCCCACTGTTCCTCTTTCTAAGGTAAATTGAGAATGGAGGGAGCTGAAAGAGAGACAGAGAAGGGGGCATAGACAAAAGACAGGGGATCCCTGTCTAAGCTTCTTAATTGCCTGGCCTTCAGCAAATCAGCTGAAAGGAGGGGATGTAAGGGAGGTGCCCTGTGAGCTTCTATTGCAGCCCCAGAGCCAAGGAAACTGGTTTCAGGCTCTGAGGCAAAATTTCAGCCTCCTGCATTACTGTAGGCATGGCTGTCCCCTGGGAGGAAGAATAGAAAGGTGCCTTGTTTCAATGCTACTTTTAGGGTTGGGGTGGGGGAGGCGGTGATGTTAGAGGGTGGAATAAACAGGAAAAGCAAAGCAAAAGAACCCTTCCTTTGTGCCTTAATAAAAAAGCTCCCCCACCCCCTACCTCTACTTCCATTCTCTTCCTTGGATTCCAATGGCGCCACCTAGTGGACAAGTAACCCACCCACGGGCAGCCTGAACAGGCCCTCTTGTGACTGATAGGGCACATCACATCTTCCATATGCAGGAGTGGGAAAAAAAAAACGATTCAGTGCATCAAAGGCCGCCTATCACATCTCAGAAGATGTATTGACTTGTTAGGATTGGTGGAAGAAACTCAGGAGTGCCAGGGAGCCTGAGAGGTGGGAAATGGCAAAGACTCAAGCCTGGGGCTAGAAAACAGAAGGCAGGAGACTGGCCCAGGTTACAGCTGGAAGGCAGCATTTCAGTGGTACTCAGGAGAGAAGCTTGACTGTTAGATGGCCATTTGTTATTCCAGGGAGGTGTGTCAGTGCTGAAACTGATTCTAAGCTCTGTCGGCTCTGGACCCAGTTCTGACTGTATGCACTGTGTCCCGAGGAAGACCTCAGAGGTCCATTAGAGTCTGAGTATAAGTACTATGTCTTGAAGTCTGAAGTAACTTTACAATACGATTTAAAAATGTACAAAAAATACAGTTGCTACTTCCTTTGCAAAGGATTAGGGAGCGCGGCAGCCATCAAATACTAGGTAGCATTAGAGCTACCAACAGGATCGCACCACCAACCTCCCCCAGCCCTTTCTGAACGATTCATTGTTCCTAGAACACATCGATGAAAGTGTCACTCAAGGAAAACACAATTGCAATCTTTTCATTACCACGGGCAGCCAATTTACAGGCAAGCAGGGAGGCCTGAGATAGGCGCTTGCAGTGTGTTAGCAAATGCCGGCTGCATTCAGGATCCAAGTCTCCTTCTGTGCAATTCCTCCATCATCTCCTATGGCCTAGCAGGGCTAACAGGGAAACAAAAGGCAGAAATGTGAAGGTGGGGGCTCCTTAAGGTGTTTTAGCTTGTAAGCACATCCTTTTGCCTCTTTTCCAGGTAGACTGGAAAACACAGTTCCAGGCTGGGCAGCTACCTTCTGTACTGATGGATTTACAAAGAAATAGCTTTCTCTTGAGAATTTCAGCCAGGAAACACTAAAGGAATTTGTAGTTTGTGATCAAGCTGAGATTCAAGGGACATGTCCATTAGCATTGGATTGAGGTGCAGGAGTAGAGAGTTGGGGTGTAGGAATGAGCTACAAAAAGAAGTGTTTCTTAAATGTGCAAACATCTAAAAATGAGCAGTCTAGTGTTGCTTGGCTTTGAGTATCCCAGCGATCTGTTTTGTTATAACAGGCATAACCTCCATTCTCAGGAATAGTGTGCTTCCACTCCCCCGAGAACAGCCCACCTACCCATATTCTAACCAGCAAATTAAACAATCGATTTGCTTTAACATAGGGACTAGGGGCTGAAGATGGTTCCATGGGTAAAATGTCTGCTGTCCATGCCTGAGGCCCTGAGGTCAGATTCCCCCGCATCCACGTAAAAAGCTAGGTGTAGATGCACATATCGGTAACCCTGGCATCAATCAGGCTGAGACAGGCAGATTTTCTGGAGCTTGCTAGCTGGCCAATCTGGACAACCCTTTGGGTTCAATGTGAGAACCTGTCTCAAAAAATAACATAGAAAGCAATAGAAGACACACTGGTGTCTGGCCTCTGGCCTCTATGCACATGCATGCGCACACACACACACACACACACACACACAATAGTAAATACATAAAAATAAGAAGACTAGTTTGGATTATCCAGATGAACCCACTGTAGTCACCTGAGTCCTCAAAAGCAGAAGAATTTGGGGAGATGCAGGTGAGAGAGAAATCAGGGCACAGTGACCGTTCTGCGCATGGAGGGGACTAGACCAGAAGAATGCTCATTGACTCAATTGCCAAAGACATCCCTAGACTAACATCAGCAAGGAAACAGAGCCTTGGGCATCAGGTTACAAGGGACTGGATTCTGTCAACAGCTGGAACAAATAGGAAGGGAATGGCCAAAGCCAAGAACATCCAAATGGGAAGCCAGCCCAGATATCATCCCAGGTGTGAGAATGGAACTGGGTAGTCCAGTCAAGCCCACCCAGACTTCTGCCCTACAAAACTGTCAGAGGATGAAGGGGTGGGCTGTGAGTTGCTATGGTTACCAGAGTCTACTATGCAGCAAAGGGAAGCTAAAACGAGCCCAGAGCTGAACATCACAGAGGGTGTCCTGAAAGTCACATGATGTAATCATTTTTATGAGGAAGTCTCAAGTCGATTCATACAGCCCTGGAATGCTTGGTTCCCCTTTCCTCCACCTGTTAAGATTTATCTCACTGCCCACAGGGCAGTTTCTTCAACCTCCTGGTCGCTTCTCTTTACTAAAAGTGTAATACATCAGAAGTTCCAGCATCACATTGGGTTGAAAATATCACCCATCTCCTAGCAGCTCTGAATCCAACAAACTGAAGTGGGAGTGGACTAAAGGGCACAGTTACTTCTCCACCCATCCTCATCTCTCCTGGCGTGGAAGGCTAGACCATGGTCTATCCTCTGGTACCATCCTCCCCATTTCCCTGTACTTAACATAGATGCCGTAGTGGCTTTCCCTCTGCTGGCTGTAGACCCTGACTCTGGTAGAATACATGGGTTCAAAGCAAGGACTAGCCCCTGCCTTGTGCAGCTGCCCACATTGACTCAGTTTCTCCAGCTCCTACCAGCCCTTTTGTTTAGCCATATTTTACCCTTATCAGAGTGGATGTGACCTGTTAGATCCTGGTCACATTGACCAGTGGCAGTGACTCCTTTACAGTTGTCCCCTTCTTTTGACCCTGTTGACACTCTGCCATTCTTGTCTCCCCTGCAGGACTAAGCCACCTGTCTAGGCCTAAGCACCCATTTAGCTTAGCTAATAGTTAAGCTTCCCCAGTGTCTATGAGTGGATCTTTTGGAATTCTTCTCCATCATTTAGCTTATAAAGAGAAAAAGTTTTTTTTTAATTTACCTGATCTTGATTTAACTTTGATAAGTGGTATCTGTTTGAAAAATTACCCATTTCTTCCAATTTTGTGGAGTACAGGCTTTTAAAGTATGGCCTAATGGTTCTTTGTATTTCCTTGGAGTCTGTTGTTATGCTTCTCTATATGTTTCTGGTTTTGTTGATTTGGGTATGTTCTCTCCTTCTTTTAGTTAGTTTGGAGAAGGGTTTGTCTGTCTTCTTGATGTTCTCAAAGAGCCAACCCTTTGTTTCATTGATTCCTTGTATTGTTCTCTTTGTTTCTATTTTATTGATTTCAGCCCTCAGTTTGATTACTCCAGGATCTCTCTAGGAAGAGGAAATAGAATAGATTTTGTACATGGACTAGGGGCAGGTGGGGATGGGAGCAGGAGGGATTGATTAGGTGGGGGATGGGAGAGTTGAAGAGAGAGTATACTGGGAGAGATGACTAGAATTGGGGGGTATTTGAGGGGCGATATGGAAACTTAGTGCAGTGGAATTTCCCTAAAATCCATGAGAGTGACCCTGGCAAAGTCTCCTGGTAATAGAGAATGTAGAACCTGAACTGACCATCTTCTAAAACCAGGCAAGGCTCCTAGCACAGGAACTGGGTCATCAACACAACCACTACACCTTTCACTTAGAATCTGTCCTGCCCACAAGTGGTTCTGGGGAAATGGGGGTGTAGAACTTATGGGACTGGCTTTCAGGAGAGGGAGCCATGCCTGATACTATCTGGATGGCCACAAACCGGAAGCAGGATGGCCCAGAGACCCAAGATAGAACCAGACTCGTTCTTAAAATAAAAAAAGTCAATGAAATGATTCCTAATGATATTCTGCTATACTCGTAGCTCAGTGTCCAGCCCAACTAGCACCAGAGGAGCATCATCCAGCAACGAATGGGAGCAGAGGCAGAGACCTGTGGCCAAACACTAAGTGAAGGCAAAGGAACCCCACAGAATAAGGGGAAGAAGAACTTAGGAGCCAAAGGGGTCTGGGACACCCTGAGAACACAGGCCACTGGATCAACTAAGCAGGGCTCATAGGGGCTCACAGAGACTGAAGCAACAAACAAGATCCTACATGGGTCTGAGCTAGGTCCTTTGCATATTCCTTATGGTTGTGTAGATTGGTGTGGGACTCCCAACAATGGCAGCATGGGGAGAGGGGTGCCTCTGAATCTTTTGCCTGCACTTGAGATCCCCCTTTCTCCTTCTGGGTTCCCTCATCCAGCCATGATATGAGGGTTTGTGCCCAGTCTCATTGTATCTTGTTAGGCCATGTCTAATGACTATCCCTAGGAGACTATCTATTTATTTATTTATTTATTTATAAACAGAAAAGGAATTGATCTGGGGGAGAGGGAAGGGACCAGGAGGAGTGGAAGGAGGGGGAACAGCTGTTGGGATTTAATGTATGAGAGAAGAATAAAAGTTAAAAGGAGGAGGAGGAGGAGGAGGAGGAGGGGAATGAAGATTCCCTCTGCTCCCCGTGGCTAGTTCAGTAATCAGTAGTTGAAACAGATGAAGACAGTGGCTTGAATGATGGGCAAAGTACAGGAACTAGGCACCCACAGCTTGACTTCATAAGGAAAGCTCTAACCAAATGGCTGATGGCTCTCCTCACGATGTAAAGTAACCAATGCATCTTTGTGCCCAATCACCAACTCTTGGACACCACAAGTCCTCTTAGCCAGCATCCCAATTTCAATGGTGCTTTAAAAAGGAGAAAGAGCTTGGGTACAGCGGCACACATCTTTAACTCCAGCACTTGGGAGACAGAAGCAGGCAGATCTCTGTGAGTTTGAGGCTAGCTTGCTCTACATGTGAGTTCTAAGCTAGCCAAGACTACAAAGTGAGACCCTGTCTTAAAAGAACACAGCAAAACTGTCAATACAAATAGATTAATTCGTCCATCCATCCATCCATCTGTTCCCTAATGGGATGTGATGCTAATGGAACTGATTCCAACATGACACATTGAAGTACATCACATCTAACATAGAAGGAGAAAGCTTAAAGAAGCTCAAGCAGAAAGAAAACTAAGATAGCAAGGCACAGTGACTGAACTTGACCGTTGTGTCTTGGCTGACACAGCATGCAGAGGAACGCCTGGCCAGTTCCTCAGAGTGCATTGTCCAGTACAGAATGACACTAGCCTCATTGTCCTTCACCCTGTGGGAACCATGTGTGGGCCGGGGAGCCACCTGGAGAGGAAAGAATGGTCAGGCATTTGAAACGGCTTGACAGCCAGCCCAGATGGAGGGTGCTTGCATAAGTCACCACGTGGGAGTGTTCAAAGAGACCAGGGATGTTTTATTTGGACGTATCTGGAGGAAGGGAAGAAGACAATGGGTGCCTTTTAACGGGGTTGGTGGTTTCAGGGAGCAGGGTGGAAGCCATGAAAACAAGTTACAGGAAGGAAGTTAGAAACTACATACAAGAAAAAACTCAATAGTTATCGCTAATCACCTCCTGGGAGCCCCGCGTTTGACACGTGAGCACTCCACTCCACTCCATTCCACAAGCCTCACGTTTGGAGCATGAGCACACCCATCATCATATAACTGAGGAGCCTCCGTGTCTATTTTGCCCAAGTCCAGAAAGGGAATTCCCTGGAGGATATTCCTTGCTGCTGGATGAAGCACTGGTGGGTGAACGTTTGTTTCGTTTTGGTTTTGTTTGTTTGTTTGTTTGTTTGGAGTTTTTTTTGGTGGCGGGGTAGGGGGCTCCTCTCTTCTGCTGGAGATAACTCTGGAGTTGAGTTCCTCACATCGGCCTCCAATCACCTGCCAGTAGCCACATGCGATATCCACATCCTCATCTTCAGACCTCACTTCCTCATCCCACTTCTCTCCTGATGCTTCTGAAATCACCTCTCCTATAAGCTACTTGTGGTCAAACCTAGTCTCGAGTTTGCTACTGGGCAATCTTAAACTTGGACAATGACCCAACATCTGCAAATTAAAACTGAAACTGAAGAGTTTTCTTATGTTAGTAGGAGTGGGGAGTGTGTTGATCCTCATATAGTCAGTCTGTCAACCTTGATACCCCTCTGCCCTAGAAAACCCACACTTCAGGAAGATCTCTCATTCTCTCAGCTCTCAGCATTGCATTGCTTTTCTTTCCTCTGATGAAAACACCCAAGAGAACTCCAAAGGAAGAGTTCTTATTCTGCTCACTATTTCAAAGGGTCCAGCCCATCATGATGGAGAGGGTAAAGCAGTTCTTGTCACAGGAAGCAGAGAATAGGGGACATAAGAAGAAATCAAGCTAAGATACAGCATCCCTTCAGAATACTCCCTCACCAATGACTTGCTTCCTCCACTGAGACACATAATCCTAATTTTTATTACCTCCTGAAATCACCATATTATGAACCTATCAAGGGATTAATCAATCACTATGTCAGAGCCCTCAGGATGTAATCACTTACCAGAAGCTGCCATTCAAGCCCTCAGTACATGGAGCCATAGGGGAAATTTCATATCAACAAGTTATTTTAAAACAAAAAATTTGTATTTTTGAAGTTTGGTTTCACTATACACCAGCCCACCACCCCAACAGCACCTCAAAACAGATGGAATCCATTCCAATGAGAAAAGAGTCTAAAAGTAATGTTTATTTAGATTAGCATCCAGTGTAGGGTTTGCTTCTCTGGATACACCACTGTGGTGGTTTGAATAACAATGGCTCCCATAGGCTCATAGATTTGAATGTTTAGTCATCAGGGGATGGCACTACTTGAGAAGGATCAGGAGGTGTGGCCTTGTTGGAGTAAGTGTGTCACTGGGTGTGGGTTTTGAAGTTTCAAAAGTCCAAGCCAGGCCCAGTCTCTCTCTCTCTCTCTCTCTCTCTCTCTCTCTCTCTCTCTCTCTCTCTCTCTCTCTCTCTCTCTCTCTCTCTCTCCCTGCTGTTCCCCTTGATCTAGATGTAGAACTCTCAGCTATTTCTCCAGCACCATGTCTGTCTGGATGCTGTCATAGTCCCTACCATGATGATAATGAACTAAACGTTGAAACTGAAAGCCAACCAGTGAGCAGCATTCCTCCATGGCCTCTGCATCAGCTCCTGCCTCCAGGTTCCAGCCCTGTTTGAGTGTCTGTCCTGGCTCCCTTCAATGATGGACTACAGTATGTAAGTGTAAGCCCAGTAAACCCTTTCCTCCTCAACTTGCTTTTTGGTCATGGTGTTTCATCAGAGCCACCGAGACCCTAACTAAGACAACTGTACAAAACTGTGCAAGTTTCTTATAAATAGGTTGTGTGTGTGTGTGTGTGTGTGTGTGTGCCACAATTCATAGTTATTCATGCCCTACCAATTACATTAAAATTATGACTGAAGCTACATAGAATCGTTACTCTGTAATTTGCAGTTCTCCAGGTTGGGAGACTCTTCTGATGCTTTCAGTAACTATCCAGTTGTTTGCAGAGAGTACAGCAATGACTATTATTACCAAGGAGCTGAATGAAGCTCCTTTTTATGCCCCGAAGATTACTTGATAATTACACTTGATGGCATCATTAAAAGGAAAAGTAACCAACAGATAAATAGACAGAAAACTAAGTATATAACAGTCAGATAATGTGGGCCAGTATTGTTGGCTGTGAAAATTAACACAATCTTCCATTGATTTTTATTTCTCTAATGGGAACGCCTGCCTATACAAGTACACTTAATTAGATGGGTTGCCTCGGCTCACGATGCTATTAGAACAACTAGTGAAATTAAAAGGGACGATTTCTGAGATTCTGTTTGTTCTGTAAAAACACAGTGGTCTGCATGGATGACCCTAAGTCAGTGCCCGGCAGATATCTCAGAACAAACCTAGCTCTGTCTTCCCATCAAAACCACCTGGATCTACTTCCACTCCCCCTCAGCAGCCTGATCCTGGATCAGAATTTGTTGCTATAGCCTGCTTATAAGAAAATCTTCTTTTTTTTTAAAGACTTTTTTTTTCTTTAAGATTTATTTTATGTGTGTGAGTACATCATGTGTGTGGCTTCTCTCCGGCCCAGCTCGCTCTGGCGTAATTCACGGTAGCTGTCTTCAGACACACCAGAAGAGGGCGTCCAATCTCATTACAGGTGGTTGTGAGCCACCATGTGGTTGCTGGGATCCGAACTCAGGACCTTTCGGAAGAGCAGTCAGTGCTCTTACCATCTGAGCCATCTCACCAGCCCGAAAATCTTTATATTTTGTAGATGAAGCCCACTAAACGATTTCTTACATTGAGCAACAGGAAGTGGGGAGTGTGGTGTGAAATGCTGACTTCCGGGCATGGTTTGCCTGCTGCACTCTGAATGCAGAACAGCTGTCATTACCTGACTGGGACATTAACACCATATCTTGGAAGAGCTCATTGGGTGCCATCCCTCCTTGAGGGTTCATATGCAGTTAACAGTTCATTCAGGATGGAGTCAGGATGGAGTCAGGATGGAGAAACATTTTCTTCAGTGGTATAACCACTGGTACCATGCTCCTACATGCAAGTCCCTGTCCATGATCCTATAAGCAACCTAAATAAAACTCACTGGGTTTCCCTACACCAGAGAAGAAAAAGAAGAGGAGGAAGTGGAGGAGGTAAAAGAAAGAAGGAAAAAAAGAAAGAAGGAACAAAGGAAGGAGAGAGAAAAAAGAAGAAAAAGGAAGGAAGGAAGGGAGGGGAGAAGGGAGGGAGAAAAGCAAACTAGAAGGGAACTGCTTAGGAAGAGAAAAATGGAATTAGTGAATGGTGTAAGAGGGAAGGGAATGAGAAAGAAAATAAGGGATGATATGACTTATATACTACATACATGTACAAAATAATCACAATGATACAATTATTATATAGAATTAGCATATGCTCATGATAAATTAAGGACCAGGTAGGTGGCTTAGCATTTGTCACAAAGACTGACAAAAAAAAAAAAAAAAAAAAAAAAAAAAAAAAAAAAAAGCCTTAGTTTACTCTCCGGGACCCACATACTGGAAGGAAAGAACAAACTCCAGGAAGTTGATCTCTGACCTCCGCACATGTACACAACCTAACAGGCACAAATAACTCTAGTAACTTTACATTTTCCTAACATTTAAAAACTCAATGGAAATATTGTCCCTCTGTTGCTTTTCTTTTTCAAGCTTTTTCTCTCCCCCCCCCCACCTCCCCTCGCCCCACCTTTAGACGGAGCACAGATGAAAAAAGCCTGTCTTTACTGTCAGATCTCCAGCCATCACATAACATCTGTCTCTCAAAATCACCGCCCCAGGGGCTGGGAGAAGACATGGGGAAGACCAAGTGGCTTCAGAGACTGATGTCTCAGGCATTCCCTTCCCATGTTACCTCCCTGCAGCTGTGTGTGTAATCAAATTAGCCACTCTCGGTCCTGACTCCCCCCACCCCACCCCTGCCAGAAAACCACAAGTCCCTCTCTAAATGCACACATCACAGTGCCAGGACATGCTTCTCCATGCTCTCTTTTTTTCCATAACAGCTACTCCAAAATAAAAGCTCCTACCTTTCACTGGCAGGTTGCCCCGAGTAACCAGTGTACTGTGCTCAGTGAGCTCTTTGTCGCAGCTCCCGCTGGCTGCTGATTTCTAATTTGAATGGGACTGAGACTCTGCCTCACCTAAACAGCCCTCATATTTTTATTTCACTGATTAATTCCAACTGTTTTATGACTAAGCCATTTTATTTAACAGTCTCCAAAAAGCACCCCAATAAAATGCATCGTGAGTCCTTTCTTGGGGCTATTTTAACAAGCAAGACCTACTTCCCTTTCAAAATCCCCATGAGCAAAATCTCATTTCACTTCAGTTGATGGAAAACCCACCTGTAGAACTCCCTGCCTGTGAGGGTTGGAATGACAAGATCTCAACACCAATAGGAGAAAGGTTAAAATAGACTTCGATTCTGCTGAGCACCCTCTTACCTTCTTCACTCACTCCACGGGGCAGGCTTTGGGCAGCCATGTTTACATCCTGCATCTCCACTGCCTTGGGCTCTGCAGATTAGACCAGAGGGGCACACCTATCTAATCTCTTCTCCGAATCCAATTTTTGTCTCAGGAATTTGGAAGTGAGACTAAGAACTTGGTCTCTGTGTGTGTGGCTAGCTCAGGAGCAGAGAGGTCAAAGTGTCACATGCTACCACCTGAATAAGGGAAGCAAGAAAGAAAGTGAAGTCAACTGAGACAGAGCCACAGCTGAGGGCAAGTGTCTGTCCCCATCCTCTCTTAACCTAGCTGGAGCTCAGCTTTATCTATGCCTGTGCTTAAGCCCTGTGACTCCCAGAAGTGTGATAGCCGTGCCCTCAGATCTATCCAAAGGCTTTTCTTCTCAAGGCCTACCTTGTACTCTTCAAACACATTTACACACTCTTTGACCCTCCTCCCTTCACATGGTGAATGGTGACAATTTCTACCCCCTTGAACGTGACTCAAGTCACAACTAGAACAGGCTGGAATTGAGCATGACTCCTGGTGCCACTTCATAAACATGGGGCACACAGCCCTCTACCACCTTGCTCCCCTGAACTTCCCTGGTCTAGAGCAATCCAGACTCAGTAGCCTTGTGACACTTAACCAGTCTGTGGAGATGCCCAGCTTGAAAGGCACTGAGGCTTCCCGATAGCCTGTTCCTCTGGTCAAACATCCAAGGTGGCCTTCCTGCCAGCCATATCTTTAGATGGCTGCAGATCTGGTGTTGAGTTCAGGCACTATTCTAAGTTACTCCATATTGGAAAAGCAGGTTTTCCAGCTTGTGCATTGCACTAAAAAGACATTAGGTCTCAAAGCTGGGACAAATAGCCTTGGTGCCCATACTGGCTGGTTTGGGGTGTCAACTTGACACATGCTGGAGGTATCACAGAGAAAGGAGCCTCCCTTGAGGAAATTCGTCCATGAGATCCAGCTGTAAGGCATTTTCTCAATTAGTGATCAAGGGTGGGAGGGCCCCTTGTGGGTGGTGCCATCCCTGGGCTGGTAGTCCTGGGTTCTATAAGAAAGCAGGCTGAGCAAGCCAGGGGAAGCAAGCCAATAAGTAACATCCCTCCATGGCCTCTGCATCAGCTTCTGCTTCCTGACCTGCTTGAGTTCCAGTCCTACCTTTTACAGGACACTCCTGTCTGGCATACACTACCGCCTACATAAAGTCTCTAACCCAAGGGCCATTGCTGCTCTTCCCCCAGCTGCCCTTCCCTATGTACTCAGCTGCCCTTCCCCCAGCTGCCCTTCCCTAGGTACTCAGCTGCCCTTCCCTAGGTACTCAGCTGCCCTTCCCTAGGTACTCAGCTGCCCTTCCCTAGGTACTCAGCTGCCCTTCCCTAGGTACTCCAGCCATTTGGTTACCTGGCCCCTTTGTTCTATCCTTTATCCTCCTGGCCTCTTGGTCTGGCTCTCCCCTCTTCACTCTCTTCACATGGTCCAGCCCAGGGTCATGTTTACTTTGTTTGTTCCCATATGTCCCTGCCTCTAGCTATGTTCCCTTTTATCCACAATAAACCCTCTCCTCCACCTTCTACCATACCCGTGGAGCAATCATATCCTTCCTTTTTATTTTTACCCTTTCATTCGGAAACACCATGACCAAAAGCATCTAGGGGAGGAGAGGGTTTGTTTGGCTTATGCTTCCACATCACTGTTCATCATTGAAGGCAGTCAGGACAGGCACTCAAACAGGGGAGGGTTCTAGAGGGAGGAGCTGATGCAGAGGCCACAGAGGAGTGCTGCTTACTAGCTTGCTCAACCTGCTTTCTTATAGAACTCAGGGCCACCAGCAGAGGGATGGCACCACCCACGATGGGCTGGACCCTCCTCCATCAATTACTAATTTTATCAAATGCCTTACAGCTGGATCTTATGGAAATATTTCCTCAAATGAGGTTTCCTTCTCTTAGATGACTCCAGCTTGTGTCAGTTGACAACATAAAACTAGCCAGCACTGGTATACAAAAATTCTATCAGGAGAAACAGACTCAAAAATTGTCTGACATACCAGATCAAGAGGTATAACCCTCTCACCTCAGAAAGTGATAGATACCTAACTCGGTGATGGCATGGCCCCCACACCAACCTATCATCTGATACATAGTGTGTGCAGCCAGGGACTGACAAGCGGAGGGCTCCTTAGCTGTCCCTGGGACTTTGGCTTAGTTCTGTTCCCCACTGTTGACATGGTGTACTTAAATACCGATCATCTATGTGTTCACTGGGATGAACCTGGACCTGAACCTGCAGTTTCCTGCCCTGATGCCAGTTTGACCTTTCACCTTGTAATAGGACTCTACCACCCCACCCCATCCCACACACCTCTCTCTCTCTTGGTTTTTGAGACAGGGTTTCTCTGTATAGCCCTGGCTGTCCTGGAACTCACTTTGTAGACCAGGCTGGCCTCGAACTCAGAGATCCACCTGTCTCCGCCTCCCAAGTGCTGGGATTAAAGGTGTGTGCCACCACATCTGGCTTCTACAGCTTCTCTCTTAAACACTGGTTCTAGGAACTCCAACAGCAGCTTCCTCCTGACACCGGTCTAGTTATCAATACAGGCTCTAAGACTATTTATTTAACCTGTCTTCATTCAGAAAACCATACACACACACACACACACACACACACACACACACTGTATGCTGTGTAATATGAGAGTTAACAGTCATTAAAATTGGGGAAATTTTGCATTCATGTTAGCTAGATATCAAGGTAGGAAGAATCATATAACCGATCACTGTCATTGACATTGCTAAACCTTGCAAATTCACTACTATTCAATCAGTTCTGAGATTGTGGGAAGACACAAATGTGTCTGGCACAGTGCCAACATTATGATTAAAACCTAATGAGGCTCCAAGCCCAAATCACTCAGCAAAGCTGCTCCCAAACTCCTGACCCATGGAAACTTCCAGAACAATAAGTATGTATTCTTTTAAGCTTTGGGGTAACTCGTTACAAGGCCCCCTCTCAGCCATCACTGTTAGCCTCTGCTTTCTGAGCTCATTGTGGTTTACCTTCCCATAGCCTCACCCCAGGCTTTCCCCATTTGCTGACGTTCCCTCACCTCAGTAGCGGCTCCTTATCTTTTAGGTCTCATCTTTAATGTCCATGCTTCAAGGAGAACATACCCAGACACCCAGTCTAGACCATGTCCTTCCAAGCCCACCTACCATTTCCTTGCACTGTCTGGTTCTTGTTTACTATTAATTTTACTATAGATTGTGATTACTTATTTGGTTAAGGGCTCTTATTCATATCTTTCCATTGTGCTACCAGGAACTTGTGTCCTCATTTGTAGAGTAAATAGTGTGGTTAAGTGGTTTCCATTATTTACAACCAGTGTCATAACTCATGGCTTGGCACATGAGCACAGGGGTGGCAAATCCAGATTTACTTTCCTCATTTATAGTAAGCTCAATACCTTTTCCCAGGGTGTTTCTAGCTCTTTTAAGGAACCAGATAGATGATCATTGAATAAAGAGAGCTTCTGAGCCCAGGTGGTACAGCTGTCACAAGCCACTTAGTTAAAAGACCATGAACAGGCCATTGGCTGGTGACTAAGAATATCAGCTCTCCCAGCCTAACAAGCCAGCTCTTTCTGTCATCCTTGGATTGACCTATTTCCATCCTATTTATAGTGGTAGGATTTGCTCTAATCCCAGAATGTTAGGAAGCTCATTCATCTGATACAGAGTTCTGAAATCTCTTCTGCTTCGAGTGACGGAAGCAGCTCTTGCCTGCTTTCCTTGCCTCTGAGTCCTTCCAGCCCAGCCTAAGCCAGCACACTCAGCAAGCCTTTTCCCCAAGGCTACACACTCAGCCTTTATCTGGCATTGCCTCTAGCGCCCCACTCCAGTCTGTAGAGTACCTTGGGATAGCCACAAGCTTGGGGAAACCCCCACCCCATCCATAATGGTCACCATAGACAAGATGACTTTCCGCATCCCTTACAGGGACTAATCCTGGACAGGTCACAAGTAAGCTGAGAGGGGCCTTCCATGAGCACAGCCCAGGATGATATGGCTATATAGATGGATGGTCACAGATCATTTGTTTTGGTCAAGATATGCCAATCACAAGCCTGTGTCCAGTTGCCTGGTAATAGGGTCTTTGGGAAGAGTAATAGTTGGGGGATCTGCCAGAGGGTAGAGGGCTGGAAGGCAGCCTGAAGCACAGACTTTACTATAGAGACATCTAAGAGGTTAAACGTGCTTCCTCTGCAACCTCCATATCTATTCCACTAAGCTCTGGCATTCAGTGAACTGCTCCAGAGAAAATCCTGCTGGGGGAGTGTGTTCGCTTGCTGTCTATGGCTGTGGTTAACAGCATGGCCAGAACAACCTGGGATGGAAGACAGGGTTTATTTGGATTAAACTTTCCCATCACAGTAGATCAATCGTGGAGGGCAGTCAGCGCAGGAACTTCGAGTCGTGAACTTGAAGGCAGGAACTGAAGCAGAGGCCATGAAGGAGTGTTGCTTAAGGCTTGCTCCCTACAGCTTCCTCAGCTTGCTTTCTTAGACCACCCAGAATCACCTGCCCAGGAATGGGCTCTCCCACACCAATAACTAAGGAAGAAAATACCCTCATAGACTTGTCTATAGGCCAATCTGATAGAGGCATTTTATCACCTGAAGTTCCCTCTTCCCAGATGACCCCAGCTTATGTCAAGTTGAAAAAAAAAAAAAACAGTACAGGGACAATATTACTCCAAAGCACAGCCATGTCAACAACCATAACCCCAGTCCTGTGGGAAATGGCAAAGCCTTCTTGTGGTCTGTGTGTGGATTTTGATAGTGTGTGCAGAAAACATCCACCATAGCTTTCTCCCCATGGATATTTACAACCCACAGGCTGTTCACCTGTGGAGTGTTCCTACCTGGATTAGCTAAACCTGCTTCCTCGGTCTGGAACTCTGTAGGTAATCACCCTGCCTCCTTGATTATCTGTATATAACCACCTGGTTTCCCCGTTCAACTCTCTGTAATAAACACACAGAGCTTCTGGATGCTCACAGGCTTCTCCATAAGAGAGTAAGTATAAGGGCTTGGTGTCTGTCCATCTATACAGCCATATCACCTTGGGCTGTGCCCATGAAACTGAGTGGGTAAGAGAGCTTGCTGCCAAACCTAAGGGCCTGACTTCAACTCCAAGGAACCATGTGCTGAGAGAGAAGAACTGACTTCTGCAAGTCATCTTCTGACCTATGTCCTATGACCTCCACACATGTGCTGTGGCGTGTGCACCCACCCACCTCCACACAATAAGTAAATAAAAGTAATAAGAAATGGAGAATAATTATAAGACCTCTAAGCAGTCTCCAGTTTTAAGAATGATAAAACGATATGGGTTTGAGTTGTATGTCAGGGAATTAAATTACAGGAAGTTCTTTATAGTGTTAAATAGAAAGAAAGGCAAATTTCCTCTCCATCTCTCAACTTTTATCAGTAAAGTTGGGATTTATAAGAATAAGAGGAACTGGACATGGTGGTGTATGGCCTTAATTCTAGCACCTAGGACGCAGAAACAGAGCTTTATGGGTTTGAGGCCAACCTAGCCACATAGGGAGCTCTAAGTCAACCAAAGGTACATAGTGGACTTTGTCTTAAAGAAGGATGAGAAAAGGGGGGGAAGATGGGATGGTCTCTTCTAGTTTCCATGGGCATGAGCGCGCGCGCGCACACACACACACACACACTAAAATAAGTAATAAAAGTGCAGGAGTGGGAGGAGAAAGAGCAGCATTTGTCTTTCTCAGGAGTAAATGATTCTGCTCTGATGGAATTCTGAGATAACCTTGATTGGAGTGACTTCAAGGCACAAGAATAGGAAGTGGGGGAGGAACTGGTGTAAAAATAACTTTTACTCAGCAGAAGCAATTATCGTCTTGGAGACTTACTGTAAAAGTAAGTATCTTTTATACTCCTATTGATAAATCTCATCCCAGAGGCTTTCTGCTGAAAAGCTCTCCCTTTCTAGCTCCTTCTGAACTCTGGCTGGCTGGTTCAGCTGTTCAGGCACAAACTCCTCTCCAAGCTGATGGATTCAAACTGGCTTCTCTCAGCTTCTCATTGAACTGCTGTGCTTGGAAAAACTGCCTCTGAATTCCATGAATTGAGCTGTGCTGACTGCACTGACTGCACTGACTGCACTGTGCACTGACTGCAGTGTGCACTGACTGCACTGACTGCACTGACTGCACTGACTGCACTGTGCACTGACTGCACTGTGCACTGACTGCACTGACTGCACTGACTGCACTGACTGCACTGGCTTCTCTCAGCTTCTCATTGAACTGCTGTGTTTGGAAAAACTGCCTCTGAATTCCATGAATTGAGCTGTGCTAACTG
>NW_022196897.1:57407988-57408235 GCF_008632895.1 Mastomys coucha
TGTGCACTGACTGCACTGTGCACTGACTGCACTGACTGCACTGACTGCACTGTGCACTGACTGCACTGTGTACTGACTACACTGACTGCACTAACTGCACTAACTGCACTGACTGCACTGATTGCACTGTGCACTGACTGCACTGACTGCACTAACTGCAATGTGCACTGACTGCACTGATTGCACTGACTGCATGCACTGCACTGACTGCACTGACTGCTCTGACTGCACTGTGCACTGACTGCAC
>NW_022196897.1:57408679-57487453 GCF_008632895.1 Mastomys coucha
ACTGCACTGACTGCACTGTGCACTGACTGCACTGACTGCACTAACTGCACTGTGCACTGACTGCACTGTGCACTGACTGCACTGACTGCACTAACTGCACTGACTGCACTGATTGCACTGACTGCATGCACTGCACTGACTGCACTGACTGCTCTCACTGCACTGACTGCACTGATTGCACTGACTGCACTGATTGCACTGACTGCACTGTGCACTGACTGCACTGTGCACTGACTGCACTGACTGCACTAACTGCACTGTGCACTGACTGCACTGATTACACTGACTGCATGCACTGTACTGACTGCACTGACTGCTCTGACTGCACTGTGCACTGACTGCACTGATTGCACTGACTGCATGCACTGTACTGACTGCACTGACTGCTCTGACTGCACTGTGCACTGACTGCACTGATTGCACTGACTGCATGCACTGCACTGACTGTATCGACTGCACTGATTGCACATACTCAGCAAAAGTGAATGGAACTTAACAGAAGTACACAAGCTCAACTTAACTCCACTGCATTGCCTGAAGTCAACTGAACTGCAATCACGGAACTGCCCTCAGCTCCTGACTCACTCTGCACTGCTCTTATGTAGCCTCTATTTCCTGTACTGTTCTTGTGACTCATTCTGTCAAATCTTTCTCTGATTCATCACTTTGCCTGCCCCTCAATTATACATCACTTTCAAACATGGCTGCTTCCTTCTACAACTAACTTTACCTTCATTGTTTGGGATTAGAGGTGTGTACTATATTCTAGCCAGGGGAATTAAATGTTGGTCAGTCCATCCAAGATCACATAGATCTAGGTCTTTGGATGTGACCGCTTGCCAGAGTGGACATGTTGCTGCATTAAAATTCCTCTACAGAGTGGGGAGATGACTTAGCTGGTAGAGCACTTGCCTCACAAGTGTGAAGACTTAAATTCAATACCCAGAACCATGTAAAAAGACATGCTTGGCAGTGTGCAATTGTAATCCCAGAGGTGGGAAGCAGAGACAAGTAGATCCCTGGAAGTTCACTGGACAGTTAATCTGACTTACTTGGTGAAGGTCCAATCCAGTGAAAAACTTTGTCTCAAACAAAAGGTAGACAGAATTTGAGAACTGACACCCAAGGCTGTCCCTTAACTTCCATATTCACTCACATACTGTCCAATCACATTTGTACATATATATATATATATATATGTATATATATATGTACATATATACACACACACACATATATATACACAGAGAGAGAGGGGGGAGAGAGGGGGAGAGAGAAGGAGAGAGAGAGAGATTAGAGGGGAGATGGGAAAATGTCTTCCTTTTACATGTTGAAATGCAATCGAAATTCATTTTGGACTAAAGCAGGAAGGGGTACTGTCACCTGAAGAAGGCAGGTGCCTCTTAGGTTGCTGGTCTGCATTTTACCCTGTTCAGTGCTTTTTCCTGCTAGTCCTTTCTGCTGCTCAGCAGAAGTTGAAACAGTTGGAGTTCCCTTGGCTCCCTTGGATGGTGAAGTAACCAGGGCTGTGCAGAAGATAGCAGATAAAAATTAGAGCAGGCTAAGTCTCTGACCACTCGGAAAAGATGTGGTACAGGACAAAGGGGTCAGAGCGATGGCTCAGTGGTTAAGAGGACAGAGGTATGTAGCAATGGGGGATGGGAAAGTGGGGGTAGCAACCACAAAGTCCCAGATGCCAGGAAAGCAAGAGCCCCCCAGGACTCCACAGGGATGACATTAGCTGAAATACCCCACAAAGGGGAAGGAGAACCTGTTAGACCATATCCAGAGATTAGGCATGGCCCCCTGGGTTGAGGGATGGGGCCACCTACCCATCTCCCAAATTTTAATCCAGAATTGCTTCTGTCTAAAGGAAATACAGGGACAAAGAGTGGAGCAGAGACTGAAGAAAAGGACATTCAGAGACTGCCCCACCTGGGGATCCATTCCACATGCAGATACCAAACCCAGACACTATTGCTGATGCCAAGAAGTGCTTGCTGGCAGGAGCCTAACAGCTGTCTCCTGAGAGGCTCTGCCAGAGCCTGACCAATACAAATGCAGATGCTCACTGCCAACCATCAGGCTGAGCATAGGGACGCCAATGGAGGAGCTAAGGGAAGGACTGAAGGAAATGAAGGGGCCTTATCTGGCTTCAATGGGAAAGGAGACCCTTGGTTCTGTAGAGGCTAGATGCCCTAGTGTAGAGGAATGCTAGGGCAATAAGGCGGGAGTAGGTAAGTGGATGGGGGAGCACCCTCATAGAAGCAGGAAAAGGGGGGAATGGGAATGGGATAGGGGGTTTGCAGAGGGGAAACTGGGAAAGGGGATAACATTTGATATATAAATAAATAAAATATCCAATTAAAAAAAAAAGAATGACACTGAATTCAGACAGGGTGGAATTACCCAATGGTTGTTGAACAATTTTTAGTAATTTATATTAAAGCTGGAAAACTTAAAAAAAAAAAAAAAAGAGTATGTGGACTTCAGTTCCCATCATTCTAGTGGGCAGCTGTCTGTAACTCCAATTCCAGGGCATCTGATACCATCCTCTGACCTCATAGTGAACCAGTACTCATGTGTGCATACCATACATACCCCAGTACCTACCTATCTACATACATACATACATACATACATACATACATACATATAATTTAAAAATAAAATCTTAAAAAAAAAAAAACTCAACAAAAGCAACGCAGGGAAGGAAGGGTTTGCCTGGGCTCACATTTCCAGGGTGCCATTTACCATGGTGGAGAAGAAGAGAGAAATGAATTCTGGTCTTTGGCTTGCTTTCTCCTTTTGTTCTCTTTGGCAGTTAGGATGGGTAGACCACTTCAATTAACCTAATCCACAGAGTCTCTCACAATGTTGCCCGGGGACTTGTCTCTAAGGTGATTCTAGACTCTATTCAGTTGCCAATCACTATAAACCATCACTGACTCGAGACCTCAATGGACCATTCCCAGACGAGGAACCAGTTTCAACTTCAGCCAGATAGTGTGTTCTTCTTTTTAATGCAGCCTGTCCTCATCTGAGCTGACACAGCTGGGGTGCATCATCTGGGAACATTCCCAGACCTTCAATGACTGAGCCTGCTAGCCCAGAGCTAGTGAGGGAAAAAAAGAGAAAAATCCGTGTGACAAAACCCCAGTGTAAAGAAGCTTGTCACGTCAGCTCAGGAATGGAGAGTGGTGCTATGAAGTTGAAAATACCCCTTTACATAGCCCAAAGATGGCAAGATGGTCCTTTGCCAGACTAGAAGAAAATGATTTTAAATCTTCCTAGATTGGAGTCCAAGACCCTGGAAGAAGCAAGGAGACTAGGAATGAGAATAACGTGGTAGTGAATGGGAAGTCAGATGGTAGGCTGTCTAAAGGGTTTCAACACACACACTGACCAATTGTCTCCTATAAAGACGTTAGGATGCGGAAATCATTACCAAATGTCACCCACATCCCGAACCAGCAGGGCCTCTCCACCAAGGGCAGCCCATAATAGCAAGACTCTCTAGTATTTTCCCTTTTATCGATCGCAGCTGATTTAGTTCAACAGGCACAGAATGGAGGCTGGCCCTTCTGAGTCTCCTCAGAGCTGTGGAGCCTGTTTAATTACATGTGGTTCCCAGTTGATCACCTTCCTCATGAAAGATGTCACTGACACCCTGCCATAGAGAGTTCTTTATAACAGCATTCTCTAGAGCAGACTCTACTCAGCAAATGCAGAAGCACTGCTCACCAGGCAGCTTGGTGGGGGAATTTCTCATGTTCTGAGAGATTTCTTCCAGCTGTTGAGCGGGCAGTGATGTGAGCGTTCCTGAGATCTTCTGACAATCAATAAATGGCTGTGCCCACAGACCAAGTTGTTCCCCTGGTGTTCTAGGAAACACCTCTGTGTTTGGCCCCTCACTGGAAATTTATAAAGAGATCCAAGCTTCTGGAGTAAGACCAGAATCTGACTCTTTCCTTCACACTGCTTCAGAGCACGGCACTCATTTGTAAAACAGGGTGCTTGGGTGTCCTTTTAAAAATGCACTTATCTTTTTAATTTAAAATATATACATACTTATCATTTATTTTATGTGTGTAGGTATTCTGCCAGCATATATGTCTGTTCCTAGTACCCACAGAGGCTATCAGATCCTCTGCAATTGGACTTACAGATGGCTGTGAGCTGCCATGTGGGTGCTGGGATTCAAACCTGGGTCCTCTGAAAAGGCAATCAGTGCTTTTAACCACTGAGCCATCTCTCTAGTCCCAGGTATTCTTTAAGAAAGCTTTCAGTCTGAAAATATTATAATTTGTGAACCTTCTCATTTGAAATAAAAATTCTATGCTTTCCCTGTACTGTACAATTATTTTTCCATCTTTTTTGAAGCACAATTGGCAAATAATATTGTGTATATAGAAGGTATCCACATAATGATGTGATATGTGTATTTCTCATGAAATGATTGCTACAAGGAAGTTGGTTGATAAATCTCTCATCTCATACAGTTACATGAGTGTGTATTAGAGAACAGTTAATGTATACTTTCTTACCAAATTTATTTATCCACTATAGTATTATTAATTATAGCAATTATTTTATTAATTAAAATCTATGTACTTTGCTCAAAAATGTAAGTTTTCTACAATGTTACCACTGTTAATATTTTTTTAAAGATTTATTTACTTTTATTTTATGTGTACAGGTGTTTTGTTTGCTTGTATGTCTTTGTGCCACATGCTGCAGTATCCAAGGAGGCCAGAAGAGGGTGTCAAATCCCCTGGAAGTGGAGTTATAGATGGTTCTTAGCTGTAATGTGGGACTGACACCCAGTGAATCTAACCCAGGTTCCCTGGAAAGGTAGCCAGTTCTCTCTCTCTCTCTCTCTCTCTCTCTCTCTCTCTCTCCACATAGGGTCTTTCTATGTAGCATTGGCTGTCCTGGAACTCCCTATGTAGACCAGGCTGACCTCCAGCTCACAGAGACCTGCCCCTGCCCCTGCTTCTGCCTCATGCTGGGATTAAGGCCACTACCCAGCTTTCAGCCATCTTTCCAGCCCCACTGTTAATATTTTGTGTACACTTTCCAGATGTCATCTATTATTATTATTATTATTATTGTTGTTGTTGTTGTTGTTGTTGTTGTTATATTAGAGTATGTGTGTGCGAGTGTGTGTCTGTATATGCATGTGTGTGCGTGCACTGTCTTGCAGTCAGAGGATAACTTGGAGACTCACTTCTCTCTTTCCACTTTTTATAGGTACTAGGAATTGAGCTCAGATGCACACTGCAATCACCTTTATCCGCTGAGCACCCCAGTCTTTCTTCTAAGCATAATTATGTTAGAAATCACCTTATAAAGCCAACTTGCATCATATTAACTATGTCATAGTACTTTCTCACTAAACACAATACTCAAACCAAAATAGGGGAATTAAAAATTCCCCAATTCAGACCCTTTTCTTTGATAAAGATATCTGCACATAGCCATTTCAAATATAGCATTCTAAGAATATACCAAGATTTAATTTACCAAAGTCTTGGCTATCAGGAGTATTTCTCTCTATTGATCACCTTTATAAACCTTGTTTCCTCAAGGAAGATTCCTAAAATGTAAAAATTGTAAATGTGAGGCCCACCTGGGCTATGCAGTGACACCCTGACTCATAAAGGTGAATAGGAAAAGGCAGTGAGTTACGGGAATCTGGGTTTGCCTACAAAATTCGCAACCTGATACTCATCCACTTTTTATGATTTTAGGTTGTTTCGATTGGCTGGTTGGTTGGTTGGTTGGTTGGTTGGTTGGTTGGTTGGTTGGTTTTATCACTTTTGTTTTTCAGTACACTGAGTCAGGAATTATGCTTTTCAAAACATGTAAATCCCTCTAGTAAACTGTATCCATATAGCATTTGGCTTTGTTCCTTTAAGGCTTAAGAAGCATCCAGAAGACTGGGCATTTCATCTAGAATAGTTAGGTAGGAAACAGTACTTGGCCGAATGGGGGTTGCCGGGGTGGGGGGACTTCCTCAAATCATAGATCGTTTAGAGCCACAAGGCGACACAGGACGTGGAGATGGTATCCACGGCTGCAACGTGCCCTAGCCTCTCTGGAGGTGGAGGAACAGAGAAGCGGTTTCCAGACTACTCACTCTATGGAGAAGCGGTTTCCAGACTACTCACTCTATGGATTCTTCCCACAGGCTAAGGCACCGAGGCTCCGTGCCACATGGTGTTGGTGGCAGTGGGGCATGAGGCCATTGTCACAATGATCTATGTTATTACACCTTAATGCAAAAGCTCCAGACTATTGACTCAAGAGAAATGGAAACTTCAGAATATGAGCCCATAGCAGCTGTTTGGTCACTCACTGCTGCTAACTTGGAGTCCTTCCTTTGCCTGCCCCAAAACACCACTTTTGCAGAGCACAATGCCAGATCATGAATTCAGTCATGTGCCTCATCCTCAAGATGGGAGACAGGACAATAAACAAGGCCCACTTTTTTATGACTTGCTCACTTTGAGGCCTGGATTTGTAGGCATTTTCCACATTTTATAACCCCTCACCCCCATCCCTCTCTCCTTTCTGTGAGTTTTGTTCCTTTGGACCCGAGGCTAACGACACGGCTCACAGCTTCCAGAGCCAGGGTAGACAGTAGGAGATATTTCGAAATGTCTCCGGCAAATAAATAATAGCCACCCGGGACACAGACCTTTGTTTCAGCAGTTCAGGAGAATTCATTCTCGGTAGAGAAAACTCATTTGCTCATGGCAGCAATTCAAGCTGCTAGTGTCCCAGAGAATATTGCTGGAGCCAAATCCTTTCTCAGCTACTGAGGTCAGAGGTGAAGCAACTGTGCTTACAGGGCAGAGCATTTTTATGGATCCCCTTGGCTTTCTGCTCTCTTCTTTACAGCTGATTAACACTCAATGGCCATTTCTTTTAAAAAGAAAAATTCAATTCCTAGGTTTAATTAACTTCCCTATCACCACTTGCTGGAAACCACACAATGACAGGAGGGAGACTTTAGAATCCTTGATTTCCATCAGGGTAATTCTCTGCTGCAGCTCCATAACTTCCAAATATGATCTCAAGGCTGGATGGCCGCAATAAGGCCTGGACCTAACATTTGGTTAGCTTAAACGAGGACTCCCACATACTGAGTTAGTGTACCCACCTCAGGCAACTGGAGCCAGCGACTTTCTGCTTTAGACTGACACTTTACCCCACCACCCCCAAACACACACACACACACACACACACACACACACACACACACACACACACGCACACACGTACACACGCACGCACGCGCGTGCGCCACCACTGCCAGAGACCTACACCTCCCAACCCAGCCGGACTCCTGCGAGCGAGGCCGTGCGTGCGGCAGGGCTTCCCACTTCTCTGTGCCCCCAAGAAGAGACTCCAAAACGGATGGGGGAAGGACTCGAACCGTGAGGACCGGAGAGCCCACTGGGACCCTCAACTCGCCCTCTCTGCCCCCAAGACACCCCCAACTCCGACTTCATGGCTAAGCTAAAATTAGTCTTCTCTTCTTCTCCTAACCCCAGGTTCACGGACAGCACGGGTTGTGTTGTCGTTAGTTTGAACAAACTGTGGGTCATTTCTGTCTATCTCATTCTTGGAACACTTAGAAAACAAGTGTTTATGGGGGACTCGGAGAACATAGTTTACCTTATATACATTTGCAAAGCAGCTGTAAATTTAAACAATCGTATACATTTTATCCTCTTATTCCAGCTCTTTGGGACTATAACATTGAAGTAATGCAGTATAATATCTGAGAGCATGAATACTGAGCCCAATTGCCTGCACTCACATAAGCTATGACATAAGCTCAAGCTGAACATGTTCATATATAACGTAAGGATATAAGAACAGTCTCTACCTTGGGGTTATGCCATCAATCAGTTACTAATATAAAACAATCACAACAGTGAGTGGTCCACGGTGGGCTTCATGGTGCACTTGTGAGCAATCATTCCTGTGGGACAGTCACTTCGCTGGGTTAGTCACAAACTATCTACTGTCATATCAGCAATCACCTGTTTTGTGAGTGAAGGAGCCTCAAAGGTAGGCCATCAAAACTCACTCTGGAGTCACGGGAGAATGAGGCACATTCATTACAGTCCCACATTGAACTGCTGCTGGGGAAGGTGGCCTAGGGCCCCAGCCTGGCTGTGATGAGGGAGGCCTTGTGCATCACGGGATATCATGAAGTGGCTTAGAGATCTGATTTCTGACCTAGTACTTCCTTCAAGGGTTGTTTAAAGCTATATCTCATCTTTCTTTGTGACTGCTCCTGGGAAATCCCAGGACACGAGGAAGGGAGAAATTCCCAGAGGCCAGTGCTGGGTGGCCTCTGCTGTGAGTGTAAGGCATTTTATTTCTTTGAAATAAAATGCAGCAAGAAATAGCCACTGACTGCATGTGAGCCAGCTTGGTCACCAATCCATCTGTCCCCTCGGCTGAGTAATGCTCACTGTCTGTAGCACAGGACTTGAAATTTATTGTTGAAAAATCTCCTAAAAATGGTCACACTATTATTCAGAGTGAAAGGAAAAGTTACTGTAATAGAGGCAGACTCACAAACAGGGCAGTCTTCTGCTACGAACACTCGTCTACTCCAGTCACATCCAAAATATCGGGGATAAAATCCTGATAAAGGATAAGAGGCAAATAAGACCCCAAAAGGAATTCTGTGCCTCCTGGATTTCAGACAGTCGCTGATATCCCCTAACTCAGATGTGTTCCAGGTTAGTCTTTCCAATCGTCAACACAGCCTCATAATTAGGCATAAAGGTACCCCAAGAAATGATTCGTAAATGGTTAAGATTGGGCATTATCTCCTGGCCGACACAATGTTTCTAACCTCGCCACAGCTAGCAACAGAGGTCGAGTACATTCCTTAGGGCAATAGACAGTTCATAATAGTTAGAAATGTTTTGCATACTAGAGAGTAATCGAAGAGCTTCCACTCAAGGACATTAGCTAAAAGTGTTAGGTCGGGACTCCCCACTGCCTAGAACCAGAGAACTAGCAGGAAATGCTAGATTGAAATCTCCTGGTCATTGCCTCCAGCAGAACCAGAGAATTAACCTAGGAATATCTAAATACCTCAACAAGGAGAGTTCCACTCCTCTTCCTCCTGCTTCACACCTAGCTACCAGACCCTACTGACCTTGATGTGCGGTCACCTGCCTACGTGACTCTTGACATCAGCCCTGCTTGCTGTATGGTATTTAAGCCTGATTTTCACTTTGTATAAGAACTTGGACTTGGACAAGGAGAAGGTCTAGCACGAGGACTGGGAGAAGAAGAAGGACTTAGACTTGCATGCAGGACTCGCACTAGAACTTAGATGGGCTAGGACTCAGATTCATGCAATCCGCATTCCCCCGGGCCCAGAGTGCTTGGGTCCAGGGTATACAGCACCAGTTCAGAGGAGATAGCTGCTGTTTTAGACCCAGTATGTTTCAGATAGCCTCAGAGGTACCTCAACTATTGAGCTGCCAGATTTACCATCCCTCTTTTGCAATGACTGTAAAAGTCTGATGCCATTTCTAAGAAATACATTTATACTTCATGTGTCGTCTCTGCCGTCATTTCTTCGCCTACGCCTTGTCGGCCTGACTAGGACCCCCGTTTCTCCTGCGGGTTGAGGGAGGCCCAGATCGGCCGGCCCGTGGCAGTCTTCCTCTAGAAGGAATTCAGCCTGGTCAGTTTGGCAGAGTGCTTCCACTAAACATAAAACCAACTCTGGATGCTAAGAAAGCCTTGGGTCATAGCTTAGTGGGCAGAATTCTCCTGATTCCTCATGCACGTAGTGCAATAATGATTAATTCTTACCAATTAGAAGCCAGGTGCAGTGGCTGTTATCCTAACAGGTGGGAGCCTGAGGCAGGAGGGTTGCCTCAAGTTTAAGGTCAGCCTAGGATACAGAGGTGGGAGGCGGCGAGTGTGCTTCAGTATGAATGAGCATCCATGACATAAGCACCGTCCTGTCAGGGACACAGATGCCTCAGACTCATGGGAATACTCATGGGAATGGCACTGTCTTCCTTAGGTCAGGGAACATGGCAAGGGCTTCTCCTGGTGAGAGTGTGGGCCTTGACAAAACAGTTGACAGTGTGCTAAAAACAAAATCCAGTGTGTGCAAGATAGTGTGGTAGAGCTTTCTCATCCCATATGACTGCCAGATCCCAGCACCCTAAGACTGCTCCCCTCCCTACAGAGCCTCATACTTTGACCAGCTAACCCATCTCTTTGTTCATGCTCCATATAATAAACATGGTTGCTGGTTCATCTCTGAGTGTGGTCCAGCTGATCCCAGCTTTACCTTACTGTGTCTGTCTTTTCCAGTCTCCTATTACTCCCCATCAGATCTCCCATACCATGCGGGTCACAGCAGAGACAGACAGACAGGCAGACAGGCAGACAGACAGACAGACAAAGACAGAGAGACAGACAAAGACAAAGGCAGAGAGAGACACAGAGAGAGACACACAGAGAGAAGGGGCAGGGGAGAGGGAAAGAGAGAGAGAGAGAGAGAGAAAGAGAGAGAGAGAGAGAAAGAGAGAGGTAAAGGGACAGGGGGAAGAGAAGAGGGAGAGAGGGGGAAAGTGAGAGATAATTCAATAAGCAAAACAAAAATAAACCTTACTTTGATGGAATATGTTATATTTCAAAGTACTATCAACAGCTGAAGTCCAGAATAACAACTTTAAAATTGTCTTCAGTATTTCAAAGTTTCAACTAACGTAAAGCCAAGTTCTATCTGCACTAAGATTTAGTTCATTTTAACACTGGTCTAATTTTAAGCCTAAATACACTTATTTTGAAAGAAGGGTATTTTAGTTATAAAAATGTTGAGCTGAAGGCTTTGATGTATAATGAAATTATTTGAATATGAATTAAAATGAAGTCATTTCCATTAAGATGCATGGAGGAAGGCCTGACTGACTACGCCCTACATCTACCATCCCACAGCAGAACGCAGACAAGGCTCCAATCAGACCCATGGTTTCCCCTCACCCACCAAGGCAGACCCTACACCCATGCTGCTAGACTACTCTGCAGTGGCTTTCAAGAAATTTCCACCAAAACCATTCAGACAAATTGAATGCCCAGACAGCCTCTTTCCACTTAGGATCTAGCTTTCCCCATAACCTTAGCTCCAAAACATTTTTTATTATGTAGAGGGACAGAGTTGGGTAGCCTGCTTCAGGTCTCATGGCATTCAGGGGAGACTGTCATGAATTCTTACTAACATTCTGACACAGTGGTTCTGGGAGCTAGGGAGACAGATCTCATATTTCAGCCCCCTGGGAAACATTTTCCAGATTAGCACTTGGCCTTCATTCACTCTCAGCTTGTAAACTCAGCAACGCTCTTCTGACTCAATGGAGCATGGTGTTCGCATATGGGCAGGATTCTCTATCAGCACTGGGGGGAAGAAGTTCTGTTTATCAGCAAGAGACACTTCCTCACTTCACACTTCTCACTAATTATGGCTGTTAAGTTTTCCGGATCCTATCAGAAGAGCAGCTCATTAACTTTAATTATTTTTCAAATTCATTGGCTCCATTGTAGACTGATGCTGGCAGGTGCCAGTGAGTTTTTATGGCAGAAATTAATTAACAAGTGAGTGGAAGGCCTTGGTAGCTGATACGTGTATCTTTCTTCTCCGCATCTGACTAGCTGAGAGTGGGCCTCAGACCCTACAAACCAGAGGGAGAAGAGTTACAAAGTGAGTATCCAGGACACAAGAAAGCCACCTCCAAGGTCCAACCAGGGCTGTGGCACATGGTTTGTATCCCATTGTCCGTCCAACCAACTTATCATGAATCCTACATTCAGAAAGCCCACAGGTCTAGTTACCCTAGATCTCCAGCGCGTGTCTACATCTAGTTGATTCTAGACAGAAACTGACAGCTAAATTAGACTCTCTCTGCATGCAGCCTGTTAAAGTTTGCTTCCAATGGCCTAGGCAAGTTCCCTGCTCCATGGCATGTCCCTGATGTTCTTTACTAATCAGTATGGTTAATCCTCTGTTGCAGGCCCATGTCTATTCCAGCTACTCCTTTTTAAAAGTAACTTTTGGGGAAAAAAATAGTACTCCTCACCATAGTATCCATTCATAGGATCAATCAATCTCTCCCTCTCCCTCTCTTTCCCTCTCTCCCCCTCTCTCTCTCTTTCTCTCCCTTTCAGTATTTTATGTCATAAAACATGCATAATATTTAACTAAAATCTCTACAGTATTTTCTCTAAAAAATTCAAAGATATATCAATAGGGATGCCAACTCTAGCATTGATTGTAGCAAGTAAACATTAGAGAAATAACAACAAATTCCCACAGTCAATAAATAAATAAATAAATAAATAAGTCATCCCACTAGAATACTAACAGACCCAGAAATGATGTCACAGAACACCCAACATAGGAAAATGTTTACCATACATTATATGTTACTAAGGACAGAAAGTATTGGTTTAGTCTTCAATACCGATATGCATTTATATCTTTTGTCAGATTCACAGCAACATTTTAATTTTCATCCCTGAATATTCTCACATTTTAAAAAACTTTCTGTATTGAACATCTGTCACTCTTGTATTCAGAGTAGGAACTTATATAACATATATTTTTTTCAAATAAAAGAGAAAGCAGCATAGCACAGCATTACTGCAGCAGTTTATATGGCCAAGCACTGTTATTCCTAATATTCACAAGGAAGGCATCTGCGACTCATTGAGGGGCCTAAGTAATAGACTGGGATATTTTGCTTAGGTGATTCCCATTAATCATGACAATAGTCCTATAAGGTGGACATTGTTGTCCTTGTCATTATGAATGAGGATCAAGAGTCTACAATATATGTAGTAGCTTAATTTATCTCAACTACACACTGACTACAGAGCCAGAATCCACATCCTCGGGTTAGGTGATTGTTAACTAATCTCAGCTGTTATCTTGATTTGATCTAGGATTAACTGGGAAAGGTGCCTCTGGACTTGCCTGTCAGAGGTCAGTGGTCACCTTAATTAAATTAACTGACATAGGAAGACCTGCCCACTGTGGGCGGCACAATTCCCTAAGCTCCAGGACTGTAAGGAAGAAGTGAGCTAAGAGGCTGCATTCATCTCTCTCTCTCTCTCTCTCTCTCTCTCTCTCTCTCTCTCTCTCTCTCTCTCTCTCTCTTTCTCTCTTCCTCTCTCCCCCTCCTTTTCTCCATCCCTCCCTCCCCTTCTCCCCCTCTCTGTTTGCTGACTGTGGACACAATATGACCCGCTCAAGTTCCTGCCCCTAAGATTTCCCCACCATGATGGACTGTAACTTGAACTGTGAGCCACAGCAAACCCTTTCTCCATTCAGTTGCCTTTGTCAGGGTATTTTACCACACCAACAGAAAATTAACTAAGTCTCATTTCATTAGTTTATATTATACACTCTCATTTTTGGATAATGATTAAATAGTTCTATCAAATGAAAACATAAACTAATAAACACAGACCCTAGTGGAAAAAATAATATATATTTACCTGGTAGTTTTAAAAATTAAATGTTTTGGATACATATGATGTATGTATGACATGTTCCCAATACCATTCTGTTCTCTTCCACCCAGAGGTAAACATTATCTAAAGTGAGACCTATTGTTCCTATGTAAATCATTATTTCTCAGCTGCAGATGTTCTATCCATAAACTAGAGTGAATTCATCAGTTCCCAATAAGGAAAGTAGTTACAACTCAAATGTATCTCATGCAAAAGGATTTAGCGCTGAGATTGGCTCCAAAGGTTCAGAAAGGCTAGAGAAGTACAAAGCATCATGGGGCTGGTATAATTTCCTCCGTTTGTGGACAGTAGAAACTACCTCACTGGACTGCCCTGACCTCTGGCTTTGGCTGGTTTGGGACAAGGTGAAGCACTGGCAGGAGGCAAGGGGCAAAGGAGGCTGAGGTCAGAGCACCTGCTTGATAGGTCTCTTCTTCCCCGTCAGGTGGCTAAGGTCAGCATGGCACTGTTCAGATGGTTACGGGGCCTCTTCTGCTGCCTCTTCCTGCTGCTGGTGGTGTCACGCTGAAAGTACTGCCAGGAACAGAAGAACAAAACCAAAACGCAAAAAGATGGAATCTCATTCTGCTGTCTTCCAGTTCACTGCCAGTGCCTCAAAATGGCAAAACCAGATCAGAAGCTATGACAAGGCAGCCTGCCACATGGTGTCTGTCATTCACATAGTTTTTAGCCAATTGATAGAAGACGGTGTGCAGAGAGGTTACACAGAATCAGTAGAGCTAGAGACAACAGCACAAAACTAACATTGTTTGATTTTGTCGTTGTTGCTGTTGTTTTGTTTTAAGCTAGCATCTCCTGGTCTCAAAGTGGGGGATAATGTAGAACTTCGGATCCCCCTGCCTCCACCTTCCAAGTGCTAGGATTACAAACATGTATGGTCACACCCAGCTTTATTATTTGTATTTTTAAAGCTCCTTGTTAGTCAACATTCTGTCATCATAGCAAAATGCCCAGGAATCAAAGCACAAAGAGAAAAGGTGTCTTTTGGCCCACAGGTTCAATCCATAATAGGTCCCATTGATTTTGGACCTCTGGTTGGGCAGTGTATCATGGCAAAAACATATAGTAGAACACAACATGGCCCAGATATGAAAGAGAGAAGAGACCAGTATCTCCCAATACTGCTCAAGGGCACATTTGTAAGGACCACAAATCTCCATCAGACCCTACTTCTTAAGACCTCATCATTTTCTGATAGCACGGAGCATTTAAGACTCAGACCTGGAGTACATCTACCCAGATTATGCCAATACTCTTCCATCTGATTTAACATCTTTAAGATATATCCATGTTGGTGCAGGCATCTCTAATTGATTCATTTTGGCTATAGTACTGAAATCGATAATGGAATTTCTTCATGGGAACTAGTAAAATGAGCAATACAAAGTTCCTGAGACAGCTGCATGAGTTATGAAGATAATATGTGGCAGATGTCAAACAGTGGATAAAATCGGATTGTAAGAAAGTGTGTCGAAACGCTCATCCTTCTCATCCTGCAACACAGATTCATCAAACGCCTATCATGTCCTTAAGCATTGTGCTTGACACAAAAGACAGAAAATCAAACATGACCTGGGTCTTGCTCTCTAGTTGCTGACACAGAAGCAATAGATATATGGTTTCCATCAGGGGAGACAGCACAACAGGCAAGGCATCATTACATTCAATAAATTAAAAAAGGAGCTACATAGGAATTTCAGTTGTAGATTCACAGTTTTCTAAATAGATGAAATACTGTATGACAAGTTAAATATAGAAGTATAGTAATAATAATAATAATAATAATAATAATAATAATAATAATAAATACCCAAGTGCTTATTTTCAGAATGTAAAATAGATTAACTTCTTTTTTGAAAAAATAAAGTATTATAACAAGTTAAATAAAAAAAAACTAAGAATGTGTCAAAACCTCGCTTGAATACTTTGGAAGCTTTCTTAAAAACATCTTTAAGCAAGATTAGTGGAAAATTATCTTAGCGTGACAGACTAGTGAACAAGCACTTCAAGCAAGCATCTCATTAAGTAATGCAGAATGTTCCCTTGCCGCCTGACCAGGAGGAAGGCTGCAGTAAAACGCCACCTTTTGGACACTTCAATAGTAAGTTGGAAAGACATGAAAGGGGCCAGGCGGTGGTTCAGTGGGAGAGAACGTACCTGAGGACACGAGGATCCCCAGCAGTAAGAGGGGGGAGTGAATATTATATATTTTTAACAAATAACAGAATACCTATTATTTAAGAACTATTCAGACATTGCTTCCTGTGTAATTAGCTTCATCAATGTGACACAACTTAGAATCCCTGGGGAAGAGAGTCTCAATGAAGCAGTGGTTATCTTAGTTAAGTTCATTGATGTGGAAAGAGCATAGGACGCCAACTGTGGTCAGAACCATTCCCTAGGCAGGGAATCCTGAACTATGTAAGACCAGAGAAATTGAGCTGAGGGCAAGCAAGCCAGCATGCATGCATCCATTTCTTTCTGCCCTTTGTCTTTAGAGAATGAAACTCTGTAAAGATGGTGCTATAGACATTAATGCCTGTGTCTACTTATTTTTACATTTGGAAAAAGAGTTTTAACCTATGACTCATGCCTTACAATTGCATCCACCACTGATCCCTGTTGTTGCCGCTAGCTTGGGTAGACTGAACTCTGGAAATACGCAGCAGTTTGAATAAGTGAGTTGAAGCAAAGTGGAGACATCTTGGCTATTGGCCTCAGATGCTGTATGATGACATTCTTAGTCATTTGTTACTGGAGGAAGCGTGTCACTGTAGGGCAGGCTTTGAGGTTTTATAGCTGGACTCTACTTCCGGCATCTTTCTGTTTCCAGTGTGTGGATGAAAAGTGATCGGTCTGCTTCCTGCCAGGAGACTGCTATCTCCTTTGACCTGGTCACATATTCCTGCTGACGGTCCTTTCCTATCACGAGATGTATCCCATCTGGACCTGTAAGCCAAAACAAACTCCACCGAAATTCACTTTTTGTCAGGTCAGGGTATTTTTATCACAGCAACAGCAAAGCAACTAATACAGTCTCTGTGCTAATAACCCTCAGCATCCTTCATATTAGCATCTTAAAGGTGTTAGACATCCTGGCAAACGACATCGCCATTTATGTTGCAGAGCAGTGTCAAACTTCTTATTTGATTCTCTGTCAAGGGCTTTTAGTCTATTCTTTTAGGGGAAGGAAGAGAGGGATTGTGACTTGACTCAGTCACAGAAGCTGATGTGTAGCAGAACCAGAAGCATAAATTCTGACCCCAAGTCTAGGAATCCCCTTTGCACGGACAACCTCAGAGGAAACTGTGGCGTCTGTGTGTTGTGTGACTGTTGTGCCCTTCTATCTCCTTTGACAGCTTGTTTACATCAGCCCTCACCATAAGGACATTGTTAATTCCAGGTGGGTTTTATTAAATTCACTTTACAAAATCAAGGGCCCTAGAGAGATTAAGCAACTGACTCAAGATTCCAGAGCCAGCAAATGACCAAATCTGAATTGAGATCCACATGCCTTGATTCCAAAGCAGGTGCTTTTTAGCTACCCCAAGATTCCATCCCATTCCTTTTTGGACAGAGCTAAGGGCTGGGTGTGTGCTTACACTCTCACCTATCCTGCCAGGCTGGCAGAAGGAGAGTTGAGGCCAGGGCTTTGAAGAACACTAAGGCTACCCCGAGGCTTTGTCTTATTTTATTTCACAGACCTGCATGGAGCCAAGTAGAGAAGTGGAGCCAGGGCCTTACTGTTGCTGTCTTTAAAATCTCTGAGCTGGCTGGAAGAATGTTTATAGTTACAAATATATTTTAGAAAAGCTTCTAGGTTTTCATCTGAAGTATTGATGACAATACTGCTATGTTAGCGTTTCTAAGAGATTGTCTGGGGGCAGGAGGAATCTGATTAAACCTAAAGAAGTTAGCTGTATCTATTCTGTAGGTTTCTACCAATGACCAAGAATGCCTTCATACAGCGTCTGGGGCCAATAGCCAAGCTGTCTCCACTCTGCATCAACTCACTCTCACCCAGTTATATTTCTTTTTTTAAAAAATATTTATTTATTTATTTTATGGAAGTACATTGTCACCGTCTTCAGACACACCAGAAGAAGGTGTCAGATTCCACTACAGATGGCTGTGAGCCACCATGTGGTTGCTAGGAACTGAACTCATGACCTCAGGAAGAGCAGCCAGTGCTCTTAATTGCTGAACCATCTCTCCAGCCCCAGTTATATTTCAATACACTTTTTATTTTTATTTTTATTACATATTTATGTATTTATTGGGGGAAGGTCAGGGGCGCATGGGTAAATGGGAGGCTGGCTATCAGAAGTCGATCTGGGGCAGTCAGTTCTCTCCTTCAGGTGTCAGGCTTGATGTGCTGAGCCATCTTGTTGGCTCACAATATACTTCTTAGGAAATGGCTTGATTCATAGTTATCAAGCTGAGAATCTTGCATAGCCCTAGACCTGGATGGCCCCATGGTATCCTCCAAGGGAAAAATCACTTGTTAACAGCATCATGGAAGGGAAGAGTTTATCTTAACAGGAAACAAAGAATCCCCTTAGGATTTTCAGGCCCCTTCAGGAATACTGTCTTCTCAAGCTCTTTGTACCCTGAAAGTCCCTTGACACATTGTGTGGCCTTTAGATAAGAGACCTTCAGCGTTTGCCTTCCCACACCACTGTACGCATTGTACTTTAACATGATTGACAATGTCCTACGATACAGTACGAGGGTCAAGGGAAAATAAATAGCCCAAGATGATAAGATAAGCTTCTCTCCACCACTCAAAACCGTAGAGCAACTGTCAGCTCCTTCCACAATATGACAGAATCTGGTGTGGCTGTGTTTCATGTCTTCACAATATAAAGAGAGAAATATCAAAACAGCCCATCAACCAAGCAAGGTAAGTATCAGAAGGTCATCAGTGCTCCTGCTGCACTAATTGCTGGGCTCTGCCTAGACCTTTCATCTTCAAAGGACCCACAGGTAATAATCAATGCAAGCAACAGCCCTCAAGTCAGGCAAAGTCGCTGGGAGAATCAGCACAGGAGACAGTTGAAAGAGGCAGATCTGGGAAGGCTGCAGCGGCATAAGCAGGTTCTTTCATCTGCAAAAGGCCAGACAGGCTACTTTCAACAATAAAGGTTTTAGGTAAAAACAGATCTGGTAATAAGAACAATGGGATGTCAAGTCAGGCACTGGACAATTAGGGCCTTTAATCCCAGCACTCAGGAGGCAGGAACAGGTAGATTTCCATGAGTTCAAAGATCAGCCAAGGTTACACAGGCGACCCCATCTCAAAAAAAAAAATGTTTTAAAAAAAGAAACCTAAAGAGAAAAACCTTTATAATCTTGGTTTTGGTGTTCAATTTTTATATTAATAGCAAAATATGATAAATTGGACTTTATTGAAATTTTAAAGTTTTGTTTTGTTTTCATGTACTTTTTTCCTTTTTTTTTTTTAAAGATTTTTTTATTTTATGTATGTGAGTACACTGTCGCTGTTGCTGTCTTCAGACACACTAGAAGAGGGAATTGGATCCCTTTATAGAAAGTTGTGAGCCACCATGTGGTTGCTGAGAATTGAACTCAGGACCTCTGGAAACGCAGCCAGTGCTCTTAACCACTGAGCCATCTCTCCAGTGCCATAAAGTTTTGTTTTGTAATGATACTGTTAGGAGTATAAAAACTGGAAAAATATTTATAACTCACATTCCTAGTGAAATCATATCCAGAACATACAAATAACCTATAAAACCTAACAAGACAAACCTAAACAACCTAACTTAAACATAAGAAAGGATCTGAACAGACGCTTCAATAGGGAAGATGCAAGGATGGCATATAGCTCAGGAAAGGCTGCTTAATCAATGGGTTATCAGGGAGATGGAAATTAGATACTACCGCACACCTAATAGAATAGTCAACCCACCAAAAGCAGATGAGGATGTAGTTCAGTGCTCAGAGCACTTGGTTTGATCATGGACATCAGCAATAACAACAAAAAACTATACATACAAAGTAATAAATAGCAAATGTTGCTCAGGATGCAGAATAATGGATGCTAATTTATTGCAAGAGGACATGTAAATCGGTACAGCCATTTCATACAGTATCTTTCCTCTTTCTTCCCTTTCTTTTTCCCTTCCTTTCTTCTTATAAATAGTCTCACTGGTAACCCTAGATGACCTGTGTCAGCTATGGAAGCCAGGCTGACCTCAAATTCACAGAGATCTGCCCATATCTGTTTCTGCCTCTGTAGTGCTGGGATTAAAGGCATATGCCACCACACCTGATTCAAGTAAAGCTACGTAATTTTTGTTTGTTTGTTTAATGTATGTGGATGTTTTGCCTTGACATGTGTATATGCAACACATACCTAGTGCTTTAGGTCAAAAGAAGGTGTTGGATCCCCTGGAATTAAGAGTTACTGATATGAACTATATATGGATGGTGGAACTTGGATCCTCTGCAAGAACAAGTGCTCTTAACTGCTGAGCCATTTGTCCAACCCCAAGAATATCTACTTTAAAAGACACTTGTGTCTGGAGAGATGGCTCAGAGGTTAAAAGCACTGGTTGCTCTTCTAGAGGACCCAGGATTTGATCCCCAAGACCCACATGGCAGCTCACAATCATCTGTAAACCCAGATCCAGGGACTATAACAACCCTGTTCTGGCATGCATGGGACTATGACAACTCTGTTCTGGCCTCCATGGGACTACAACAACCCTGTTCTGGCCTCCATGGGACTATGACAACCCTGTTCTGGCCTCCATGACACCATGCAAGCAAGATAGTTATGTATGAAATATCTGTACACCCATACACATAAAATAAAAAGACAGCTTGCAGTTGTTTATAAAGATAAATATAAATTTAGCCTATATATCCCCCCAAATTTCTCTTCTATTTCCATTCAAGTAAATGGAATGTACATCCACACCAAAGCAAATATAAAATTGCTATAGCAGCTTCATTGATAATTAATCAAAACAAAACTGGAAACTATGTGTCTTTCAATAGGTGAATGGCAACAAAGTAGAATGCCCTTAGGTGATAAGCATGCAGTAGAATTCACAGCACATTAATGTTTTGTTTGACTTTGTTACACTTTCTTTTCAGACAAGGTCTCATCTAGCTCAGGGTATGTCTTAAATAGTGTTTTACTGCTGTGAACAGACACCATGACCAAGGCATCTCTTATAAGGACAACATTTAAATTGGAGCTGGCTTACAGATTCTGAGGTTCAGTCCATTATCATCACATGGCAGCATCCAGGTAGGCATGGCACAGGAGGAGCTGAAAGTTCTACTTCTTCATCTGAAGGCCACTAGGAGAAGACTCCCACATGGTTAGGAAGAGAGTCTGATTGCCCACCCATATAGTGACACACTTCCTCCAACAAGGCCACATCTCCTAATAGTGCCACTCCCTGGGCCAAGCATATTCAAACCATCACAGGGTGGCCTTCAACTTGCTGAGTAGCTGAGGATGGCCTTGAACTTCTGGTCCTCTTGACTCCACCTCCCAAGTGCTGGGATTACAGGTGCTTGCAACCATACCTGGCTTCTCTCTCTCTCTCTCTCTCTCTCTCTCTCTCTCTCTCTCTCTCTCTCCCCCCTCCCCGCTTCTTTCTTTCTTTCTTGAAAAATGACTTATAATTAATTAATTTTAAGACAAGGTCTATTTATATATTAGTTAATTTTAAGGTAGGTTCTCTCATAGCCCAGGATAGCCTCAAATTCACTATACAGCCAACCCTGGCCCTGAACTCTTACTCCTCCTGTCTCCTCCACCTCAAAAGTGTTATGTCAAAGGCATAAACATCGGCTTCACATATAAATCTTAAATAATTTTTTTCTAAATGAAAGAAACTAGAACTAAAAGGCTATATATTGTATGATCCTAATCTGGAAAGAGCAAAATTATGAAATCAAAAGGGTTGAAAAAAAAAAGATTAGTGGTTCCCTGGAGTTAAAGGGAGGAGTGATTAGCCAGGGTATATATGTACAACTTGAGCAACAAAACCTGCCATTTTTCATTCCACTAGCAAAGAATAATAGTGCTAAGCATAAAATGAACACACATGGGGCCATGCTGATATAAATAAATGACTTAACAAACAAATGAGGGACAAGGAAGAATTAAATAATTTAAGCATATAATTTTTCTTCCCCCAAAATGTCTGCTCCTCACTCTTTAAGGATGCCTAGACGTAGTGACTTGACTCATTGGGAAAAGGCAAATACAGACAGGCAAGCATAGGGAATAGTTTAGAAACCTGGGCTTGGGGGATGAACACAGCCCTCTTCTACAATGCACTTGGCAGCTCAGGACCCTTGCCTTTATGTGTCTGCACACACACCCCTCTCCCAGCAAAGTTCCCCAAACACAGGACACCCACCTGGATCAAGCCACAGGCATACCCACTCCAACCAATGGAATAACTCCCTCCTCTCCTTAATAACTGTCAGGCATGGTTTCTAGTCAATCCTACTTTAGTGATATTCAGGTGGGAGCACAGGGAAATCAGTCCAGCCTAAATTGGTCTGGGGCATAACTGCAGTATAACAAACTGTCCTCTACATCAATTTTTAGAGAGACTCTCCTATTTACCATCTTTGCCCATCCAATTGGCATGAATGTAGTTGAAATCAGATGCATTGTGAGAAGGGACATGTCAATCAAAAGAGAGAACCACCTGGCACTATAGCCCTTAGCAATCAGACAGGTTCTTTTCTTGAATACCATAAAAGGAAGCCTCCAGTCGGAGCCTTTGAGCACATCACTCTTGCCAGCATATTTCTTTCTGGTTTGTACCATGGCTTTGCTTTTGAATAAAGTTTCATGGCTACTCTGTAGATCTGTGTGTGCTTGTATTTCAATTGTTGCATAAGAAACCAAGACCCTACCAGCACCTGGTCCAGAGTCTGTCTATTCATATGGTTAAAGGCAGACAGCATTGTAAATAGGAGGGTTGACCTGGCCAACAGTAAGCTATGATCACAGCACATAATCCTGATGTGACAGTGAGAATGGACTTCCCTTCTCTGGAGTTGCTCTGCAGAACCATAACCCTGGAAATACCCATAATCCATAACCATAACCATGAGGAAAACAGCAGACATGCCCAAATAGAATATATTCTTTAAAGTATCTGAACAAGGCTTTTTGCGACTGTCATGGTCATGAAAAAGGGGGAAACTTAAGGCATAGTCATAAGCCAGAGAAAATGTGATGAATAATTGTGATGTAGGATTGTGGGATTGAATCAGTGAAATGGGTTCTGGGGGAAAAATCGTGAAATCAGAAAGGAGTGTAGACTTCAGTTCAGGATGCACATGTGTGCTTCCTGGTTTGGACTAATACACAATGTTCCTGTAAGATATGAATGATAGAAAAAACAAGTGAAGAGCATGTGGGAACTGGGCACTGTCCGAAACTTTTCTGCGGCCCTGAGAACAGTTCCAAGATAATAAGCTTGTTTCAAAAATAAACGGGCCAAGCATGATAGCACACTCCTAAAACCTGGGGCTGCTGAGGCAAAATTGTGAATTCAAGGCCAGCCTGGACTACACAGTGGCCGCCTCATTAAATAAATAATCTTGGACAATAAGGAACAATTAAAGGCACACAAGAATATCAGTACAATTTGAGACTGATGACCATTCCATTTCCCACAGGATCTCTCCCAGTGCTAAAAAAGCCCAGGTTTATCAGACATCGCTTTCATGAGGAAATTCTCAAACTTGCTGTGTATCAGGAGCACCTGAAACTCGCCTCTGAAGAGGACGTGGCAGCACTTGGACTTTTATCTTCTTAGAGAGTTCCTGATTCCCACCCAGGGCAGAAAGTCAACACTCTACCGTTCCCTGTTAACATCAGACTCAGACAAATCTGCACCCTTTCAACGCTATGTACTGAGAAGCCGTTCTGTGTCAATCCTCTGTCACTACCAAACCACAGGTAAGCACAGGGCGAACACCCTCCACAGCTGCCATTCTGATATGCAAACACTTGAGCATTGTGTTTCTCTTCCCGTTTGCCAGTTCCCAGACAGCAATCTGTTCATTGTTCAGCCCAGCTCTCACTCTGTGTGTTTTATGAGCAGAACTCCTGCTAAAATGCCCCTTCCTGGGTTCCTATTACATGGACTCATACACTGCCTACAGGTCATCAGTTCCCACGTTGTCCTGGCAGTGGCAGCTGGGCTTCTGTGGCATTAACAGGACTATTGTGCTAAGTAGCAAAGCAGACTACTTTAGGAAGGGGTTGCCATGTGGACTGACCCCTTGTCTGATCTCTTCAGGAAGGGTTGCCATGTATGCATCAGGAGCCAGACCTTCCAGGTTACGGGCAGGGAGATGAGGCTGCACTCGTCAGTATAAAGAGAAGTGTCCCTTGCCTGCAGCAGATTCTGACCTAGACTGTGACTGACGTGGGCAATAATTTCCCATGTGTTTTCCTCCACTGTGTCGAATTTATTTACATTCGCTTTGGTGGCATCCTTGGGATCTTACTCATTGTCTTCCGTTTGAGCATATGCCCCAACAAAATGAAAAAGGCAAACTGATACCAGGAACAGGAGTCATGGTTATATTTTTTAAAATTCTCCAATCTGTACCTCACCTGCTAGTGATTGCCACACAATAGATATATTGATGAGGCAGAAATAAAAGCCACAGTAACTGAGTGTTTGTGAAGTTATTTAATTCAAATCAGTAATATTTTAAATTTTCCTCCTCCTCTTCCAGGGAAAATGCAGGAAAATAAGAGGTTGAGGCAGGGTATTTGCACATGCCGAGCAAACACTTCCTGACAAATACTAACACCGTGTTCCCCACCATAAACTCAAGCTCTAGTAAGGAAAGGATGCTATCATGGCAGACCCCTCCGTGCTCTACCACTGAGCTGCATCCCTCCGCCCCCAGAAGCACGGTTCTTAGCCCAACTGGAAGGCAAGCCTATTGTGATGGCTGTGATGTTACCAGAAATGAAGGAGCTAACTGTTCCAAGAACACACAATGAGAAGAGAACTAGTCTGAATTTAGGGGCGAAATAAGTTCATTCAATATGGGCCATAAAAGACAGGATTTCTCTTAATATGAAAAAGTGCCGAGAATTGCATGAATTAAGTCATGCATGAATTAAGTAAGGCTAAAAAGTGTTTGTCAGAGAGGAGATCATCTCTGTTTTTGCTCACTTGGGTGTCCCCATTACCATGGAGTTGATTTGTGCTTCTGCTGCTGCTGCCGATGATGATGATGAAGATGATGATGAAGATGAAGATGATGAAGAAGATGATGATGATGATGATGGTGATGTTGATTCCCTCACTTATATCAGAACTAGAGTTTTCAAGCTGTCATCATGGACTAGGGACCAGCAGCTCTCCAGGAACGTTCTGGGCTTCTGGCAGCAGATTGGAACGACTGAGGCACCCTACCTTGTGAACTGAGTAACCACCGGTTGTCAACCCCCAGTGAGAGACAGCCACTGTGGGGCTACTCTGACTGTTGGGGCATTTAGCCTCAAGGACCAAGTGATTATGGGGTTCTTAGCTCTTGGGGTGGTTCTTCTCTTGATATCATTTTAAGCCGACAGATTAAATTTACATATTCTATTTTATATATACTATTTAAATTTATATACACTATTTTAAGCTGACACATTTATGTGTGTATGTATATATATATCCAAATTTATACACAACACACATACATGTACACACACACACACACATATATATGTATACACACACACACATATCCTAGTTTAATACACATCCCTTTGATTCTGTTTCTCTAGAGAACAGTGACAAAAATAGCTGGGGTTGTATATGGTCTACTAAAGATCCACTGCTGGAATCCGCAATGTCTAAAAAAACTGATCCAAAACCAACTCTGTTTCCCTGTCTGTGTCTCTGTCTCTCTGTCTGTGTCTGTCTGTGTCTCTGTGTCTCTCTGTCTGTGTCTGTCTGTGTCTCTCTGTCTCTCTGTCTGTGTCTTTCTGTGTCTCTCTGTCTGTCTTTCTGTCTGTGTCTCTCTGTGTCTCTCTGTCTCTTCTGGTGTGATTGGTTTTAGCTGTAGGTATCTGGTTTGGTTTTGAGTGTGCAGAAGCCCACTTTTCTGCTGCCTGTGATGTTTCAAAATGCCAACTTGCCTGCAGCAGATTCTGACTCAGACAGTGACTGACATGGGCAATAATTTCCCATGTGCTTGTCTCTGTGTCTCTGTCTCTCTCTGTCTCTCTGTCTCTCTGTCTCTCTGTCTCTCTCTCTCTCTCTCTCTCTCGTGTGTGTGTGTGTGTGTGTGTGTGTGTGTGTGTGTGTGTGTGTGTACACGCAGAGGGCAGGGGAGGTCACTGTATTCTGGTCTCACTATCTGACTTATTTCCTTAAGACAGGGTCTCTATGAACCTGGAGCTAGGCTGGTGGCAAGCAAGTCCCCAAACTCTTTCTGTGTCTGCCTCCCCGGTGCTGGGGGCTACAGACTCCTGCAGCAATGGACTGGCTTTTTATATGTGTTCTGGAAATCTGAACTCGGGTCTTTATGCTTGCGCGGTGAATCACTATACCCTGAGCCATCTCCCAACCCCTAATCTAAAACTTTGGCATTTTATCATATCAGTGCCATGAAGGAGATTATTAACTGCCCAGCAGGATAAGATGATTGTCAACAAATCCAGTTCTTATGCTTATTGTCTTGTACTAAATATTGATTTTCTGCATTAGTTACCAGGCGTTCTAGTACATATTAGCAACATGCCACGGACTCCACTGTACTCCCTTCTCTTGAGAACCCACGTGACTGCGCCTTTCATTCATTCAAATCTGTACTTGTGGGACCTTCTAAAGATACTATAGTTGGCTTACTAGCAGCAAAGAGAGACATGGTAATTTATTTTCAATTTTTAAATAAAAATTGTTATAAAAAAAGCAGGTCCTTGAGTAGTATAGAATATATAAGAGGCCAAGATAAATACACGGTTACAACCCAGAAGTCAATAGTATAGCCCTTTGCTCATATCATCCCAGATAGTCCTATGTAGAGGAATACACTAATGTAGACTTTATTTTTAAAAATGATCTTATATTCCTGCAGGCTCAGCTTGTCTTCTAACCAGCTCCCCCTACCCCAGTAATTATCTTCCTATTCATTAAGATCATATTCTTCTCCTAATTCTAATATTCTAACAACCATATTTAAATTTCTCTAATTGCACAAAAAAAATGCTCTTTACAAGCCAAGCACAGTGGCTACTCAGAGGGTTGAGGCAGGAAAGTCACTTGAAATCAGGGATTTAAGAATAGTCAGGAAGGGCTGGAGAGAGGGGCTGGAGCAGTTAAGAGCACTGACTGCTCTACTGAAGGTCCTGAGTTCAAATCCCAGCAACCACATGGTGGCTCATAATCACCCGTAATGAGATCTGACGCCCTCTTCTGGTGCATCTGAAGACAGCTACAGTGTACTTATATATAATAAAAAAATAATCAGGAGAACATAGCAAGATCCCAGCTCTCTCTCTCTCTCTCTCTCTCTCTCTCTCTCTGTCTCTCTCTCTCTCTCTCTCTCTCTCTGTGTATGTGTGTGTGTGTGTGTGTGTGTGTGTGTGTGTGCTTATAAGCATTATGGACAGTCTGTTGTCGGTGCTGGAATATGAATTCCCACTGACATGACTGAGCAGCCAACACTTTTAACCCCTTAGCCACCTTTTCAGCCCTAGGAATTTTTTTCAGATTGGCCTTCTGTTAGCTTTTTTGTCAATGACAAAAATAACTTAAAGGAAGAAAGATTTGTTTGGTTTGAAGTTCCAGTTCATGTTGGCTCCAATATTTTGGGGCCTGTGGCAAAGTATCCTAGTAGGCAAAGAAGTTTGTCTTGGAGCAGCTGCGAAGCAAAGAGAGAAAGGAAGGGGCAGGGTTATACTATCTACTTTAAGGACAGGCTCCAACTTTCTTCTGCAAGGCCTACCCATGTCTTAAAGGCTCCTCCACCGCCACAGGCTAGTGACTCTGCCTTTAGCACTGCAGCCTTTGGGGCTTCACTCCAGACCCAGTCCAAGCTCTCCCGTGTACTTCTTAGCTATGTCTATGGGTGTTTCTTTCAATCCAGCCTTCTTCTCATATGATCTGATTCCATATGGAGCACTGGTCAGCTGTCCGAAAGAAAGGTCCACGTACTGCATTTCCCTGGCTCTTTAGAATGTCGTTCATTTGCTCCTCTACCTATCCTTTAAACTGGACGAATTGAAGGTGTGTTGGGGTAACTATTAAAAAACCATTTGGGACTAGAATACTTCACCCTTAATAGTAGCTCACATTGCAAAACACCAAGGACTGTCAACACCGGGATGGCATACCACTACTAAGAGTCAAACCACAGTATGGGGAGGAGAGGAGCCAGAGAACACTGAAAGGGGCGAAAGAAATAAATGAAGATATGTGTGGATCCAATTGAGGTACTTAAAAGAGGTGCAGTGGGGCAACAGGCAAAATTCCAAGGAAATCCAATCTCCTCCCCGCCCCGCCCCGCCTCTGGCGTAGCTCTGTAATGTTCTATCCCGACGAGGAGGAAAATGGCAAACCTTGGGACAGCTATTATTTCAGGAAACACTGCTCTTTATAAATGTAAGCTGACAATAACTGATATTCCAACCCCAGAAGGCCACTGCGAACTATCCTCCAGTATGCAATCTTATTAAATAAGATCTAAAACAAAGCAAGCGCCAGGCGTGCTTGGCCTTTGCTCCCTTCCTCTTTTGCCTCCGGTCACCAGGAGGCGCTGCAACCAAGTACCCTTCCGAGAATGTAGAAACGCGCCTAGATAAGTCTTGTCCCCTCCGGGGCCCTGTAGCGAGCCGTCGCGTTCGGAGCTGTATTTCCGCTTTCCCGCGCGCCCAGCCAGGTTCGGCCCCCGCCCCCGCCCCCGCCACCTGCACGCTCTCCGGGTCGTTCCCGCAGGCTCCCGTCAGGGGGCGCTGTCTGCGGCGTTGCAGCGGCCCTGGCTGCCGGGAGACGATCTCCCGGCGGGCTGTGCGGCCCGGCTCGGGCGGCTGCAAGTGCCACGTCCCAAGAGCTACGCGGAGTCGCAGAGCGGGCGGTGCGCGAGGCGGAGCAGCGCTGAGCCGGCCGGGTCGTACGGATCGCCCGCCGCCATGGGCTCCTCGCAGAGCGTCGAGATCCCGGGCGGCGGCACCGAGGGCTACCACGTTTTGAGGGTAAGGGCTGCGGAGGCGGAGGCCTGGGGGACGCCAGGGCGGCCAGGCCCGAGTTCGCGGAGCGTCCTGGGCGCGGCTGCCAGCGACGTGGCCGGGACCCGCCACCCTGGCTCCTGGCCCTGCGCACGGCCTCGCCGTGCCCCGACCGGAGCTTCAGAGTTGGGAAGGGCAGGGGGCACCGCCTCCAGAAGGAGCCGGAGCCGTACCTGTGTTCCTGGGGAAGGTGACGGAGCCGTAGGCTAAGCGGAGATGTCACGACCCGTATCGGTTCATCTCCGATACCCCTGGATGCTTGGAAAAGCCATCTGGGCTGGAAAAGAACGAATGGCCTCGGGCTAGATTTGACAAGACTTGAATTTACTTGATTTTTGATAGGACTTTTCCGTTCCTGGTCGCTCCTGACCCTTCCAGATCTCTCCAACCTTTCCTGGAGGAGAGGAACTTCCGTATGAAAGTATTTCTAAGATGAGATAGTCAGGGAAATTGAGGCTTAGGTCTGAGGAGGAACGTTTCCAAAATAGCCAGGCTTGATAAGAGGACACAGCGCCAGACAGCAGGGGTCAAAGACACATCCTCCTGTGAACGGTCCGTTCCTCGTGGAACCAGGAATGTGGTGACACCTGTGTGAGTGCTAACATGAGCTGTGAACAGAGTGGCTTAGGTCTGCATCACCATTTAGGGACAGTCTTTCCTGAGAGTGTGCATGCTACCCTCATTGTCTGCCCCGGGGTCCTATGTTCTGAATGAGACAACATTCTGAAATAACCCACAGACCTGAAAGATAGGGCTGTGATGGGTCACCTGATTGTTGGGATTGTGGTGTATAGTTGCCTCTCCATTCCACTCAAAAGAGACTTTTGAAGCCCAGCTCTTGGTAGGTAGAATAGTTTGTTTTTCCAGGGTGTTTCTTCATACGCCATATTACTTTCCTATGCCCTTCAGCTAACCAAACTCCTAAACTCCACACTAATAGGGAAAACAGAAAAAGAACTGCCTCATCCTGGATTCGAAGGAAAATTAATGGCAGTGCTTTTTTATCTGGTCCGATTCTGAGTTGACTCGTGTGAGGTATATATATGATCCTGCTATGTGCAGATTCTCAGAGTAGTTGACTTGGCCAGGAACCCTTAGGGAGCTGTAGTATTTTTATTATAATAAACACCCAGGGAAACCTAGTAAGCCACATTAGTGTTAATGAGTAGGAAAAGAATAGTCTTTAGGGTCTTAGACAAATCTTCATGTCAACAGGACTCCAATTTAATGACCTCATTCCTGTGGAAGACAGTTGAAGTCTGTCTTCTTCAGAGGCGTACCTGAGAGGATTTGTGTGTGCATACATAGTCAGTAGTGCAGGTGTGGTATTACTCTCTTCCTTGAGCTTTAGAAGGGTTAGGTGCAGCCTCAATTACCAGTCTGCATCTGGAACACAAATGTTTCAAACTATGAAATAACTGTATAGAGGGATTTTATCCAAGGGAGCTTTAATGATTATGTCATGAAAACAAAAAGCTCTTAGCCCTCTCTCCCTAATTCTGCCACTCATTGCTTTACCTTTGTTTTCAGAGAGAAAAGAACAATTTTCTCCCTTCCATCCATTACTGCCCTAAGACATGGTGGTGCATTCCACTATAGGATACTGAACTTGTGAGCCAATGTGTCTACAGCAGGACGTTTTTGAGATAAACTCACCCATGTTTGATCTGATCTAATTTCACTTTCTTTAATAACCACCAGTTCGCTGACCATATCTGCTGCTGTCTTACTATTATTTCAGGAGTCCACATAATAAAGTAAACTTAACATTGAGAGATTATTTTCAGTACTTACTGCTCAGCTCTGCTTTGGGCAAGCTGAAACAGACCCTGCAGTTACTCTAAGCGGAATACTTTATCTTTGTAGGTGATGTGTATTTCTGTCTTCTGTCTGTTCTCTTGGGTGGCATGTCTTTATTTCTTCTGCCTTCCCACCTGGTTCGGTGCAATTGTGATCCCATCATACATTCACTGTTATTCCCATTGCAGAGGTGACTGAGCACGGCAGTTTCTCCTACGGTCATTCAGTGTGTTTTATGTATAAAGAGACATCTCTTCCCACACCTCATCAGTTTTCCTCGGGTTTTTGCATCTTTGTGTAACCGTTGGAAGCATATGATACATACTGTGAAGTCCCTAACAGGTCAGTGAGGTTCACTGTATTGAGCTTCATAGGAGAATGTGGTTAACTAGCACCTCCTGGTGTTGAGCACTGAGTTCTAGTCTTTAATTCTTAAAAGGATATGTTGAGACCCTTAAATTCCTTTTGTTTCACTTAAATTATACAATTCCAAAATTACAGACTTTTAACATTCTATAAGTACTGATCTTCATTTTACTAAGTTGCAGTGTTTTCTAGTTTCCGTTCTCTACAGAACACTTAAACAAATTTCAAGATAAAACAAAGTTTCATGAAATTGCATTGTCTAAAGGTAAATACTGCTGGAGTATTTGTCTTTATTTTCCTGTGCTTAACTAGACCCCCCCTCCATATATGTGCCACAAAGGTTTTGAATGATATTGCATAATCAAGTTGAATGTGGGCAAAATATATATTAGAGCGGGGTGTGGTCAACCACACCCATAATCCGGCACTTGTGAGGTAAGGCAGGATTACCAAAAGTTGAAGACCAAGTTTGAGTACAAAATGAGTTTTAGGCCACACTTAGTTACAGAATGAGACCCTGTTCAAAATCAAGAACAAATAAAGATAAGTTAGTCTTCCAGCCTAAATAATTAGCAGTTTTATTTCTTGGTAAATAAATTGGAGCTTATGAATTAATTAGAAAGCTCTACTTTCAAGGAAAAGTTTATGAACACCCTGAATATTTTCTAAAGTTATTTTTTTTTTAAAGTGGGTATTTGGGCCAAAGAAATGGCTCACTGGTTACGGTCACATACTGCTCTTGGAGAAGACCCAAGTTTAGTTCCCAGCCATTCAAATGGGATGGCTCACAGATGCCTATAACTTGAACTGTAAGAGATATATAACTTATACCTCTGGCCTGTGCAGGCATATGCACATACCACTGCCAAAGTAAACTTTGCGGTGGTGCACACCTTTATTCCCAGCACTCTGGAGGCTGAGGCAGGCAGATCTCTGAATTTAAGCTCAGCCTGGTCGATATTTTGAGTTTCAAACCACTTGCATCACAAAGTTTAAAGAATTGTTACTTTTAAAATCCAAACAATAGGTTAGAACTATGTATCACTTTTTATAGAAAATGTGTTGTTAGGGTTTCTAGATTTTGTAGAAGTTGCTGTAGTTACCTGTAGGTTGCCTCCTATAGTCCCTGTATGTTAAATGTCGGATTCTTGTTTTCATTTGACATGTTATCAAGTGAGACCAACAAAGCCATTCTCAAAAGTTTCATCTTTGGAGTGGTCTCTTAGATGGCTATTATAAATTAAACAATTCTAGCCTTAAATAACACGCTGAGAAGGGAGCTCTCCAAGGACATTCTGGAACCAGCGCTCACACCAGTTTGGGGACATGTTGTGTTACTCTGTTGACTGATGGGCCGTTGATGTGCTTTGCATCTCCCCTGTAACCAGAGGCCTAACCCAAGCCTTGCTGCAGACTCCACAGCATTAGGTGCTAACTTCAAAGTGCAAAGTGGCTGTAAATTAGTCCAGTGGAAAGAATACCTGGACCACATCTGCTCTTGGGTGGAGCTGCCCTATTTTAGGGGTGCCTCACTGACAAAGAAGCCTTGTTACAGGGCACTACTTTTTTGACAAACTCATAAACAACTGTGCTTCTTAATGTTGTTTTCCACACATAATTAGAAGGCTTTATAAGCAGGTACCAACTGCAGATTTTGCGTCTCTCTCCATTGATTTCTTCAGTTTGACACCAGGAAGCTTTTTAATTTATAAGCATTCTTTGAAATTACACTCAAATGCAGGACACAGGTGATTGCAGTTTCCTAAAGCCCAGTCACATGATATATGAACCCAAGGGCACTTTGAAGCATTGTATCATTGGACATAAACTTTATGTCCAAAGACTTGAGCATGTTAATCTGGCCCGCTGGGCTCCTCACTGGGCAGACCTCTTCTCCATTACCTGTGGCTTTGGTAAGGATTCTGTGCAGTGCTGGTTCCACTGCCTTTTGGGCCAGCGCCACTGACACCACTGCACTTACTTTACCATCTTTAATATTCTACTGAAAGGACTATATTCTCACAATTTACTAACTTAAAAGAATGTGAACTGGTAAAGGCTTGGGAAGTTCTGCATGTGCTTTGGATCTGACTGCATATTGCTTGGGGAAATGTGATTATCCAGTAACATGACTTGTTTCTTTAAAAGACAGAGTGGTTTCTTTGTGAGACTGTACACTGCCCTGTTTGCATTGCAAATAAATTTTCTAAACTAGGGAAAGGAATGATGCTGGCTTTTTTCTTTCTTTCCTTCCCTCCCCTCCCCCATACACACCTTTTGAAACCATCAAAACATATTTTCAGAAATGGGGAACCACAATGACTAGTGGACATGGATACATTGAGAGACTATTCTAGTAGACCACCCGAGGGTACACTGGGGAACTGGATTCCAGCCCCTGCTGCTGGGCTCAGCCATCCTGTGAACCTTTTCAGACTGCCTGTTTGTCTGAAAGTCAACTAGAGCAATGCCTCCACCATCTTCATCACTCAGCCCCACAGTACACATTAGACATAAATATTTGAGAACAAGTACTATTAACTCTTAATATGCCCTGTCCTTTGGTTATCCTGTGCATTAAGTGAGATAGTCCACGGCACACTGGACTCTGGTAAGACTCAATGAAGGTTAGTTGGTGGCTTATTACCAGCATTACATTATTGCCTAGTTTGTGAAATCCACTATTGTAGGGGTATTACCAGTTTCAGTAGTGTTCTTTTCTAGTCAACTTGTAGATACTTTATGCATGTGTGCCTAGCCCTGTATATGCTGCTGTTTGGTACATAAGTTTGAAGGGAATTAACAAGGTGACTTGCTAGGTGCCTGTGCCCGTGCACAGGCCTTTTAACCTGAGCTTGAGCCCTGGCTCCCACAAGACATCAGGAGATAAATGACTCCTAGGATTTGTCCTTCGATCTCCACACCCATCTTTGTGTATATGTTGCATTCTTTATCTGTTTGTCTTTCTCTCCCTCTCATACATATGCAAAACAAAAGTAAATAAATATAAAAATTAAAGTATAAGTTTGCTTCAAATCTGACCCCTTAATTCCTGTCCCAAAAGTATATGCATATATGGTACTTGTTACTTTTAAACAATTTTTGTTTTTGAAGAAGTGTGGTACACTTGGGCTGGGGAGGTAGCTCAGCAAAGTGATTGCCAACCAGGAGGACCTGAGTTTAATCCTCATTATCCATGTAGAAAAAAATCTAGGTGTGGTGGCCTGCCTGTAATCTAAGCATTGGTGATGCTAAAGTAGACAGATTCCTGAGACTTGATGAGTTCTAGTCAGTGAGAGTACCCTGTCTCAAAAAGAAAAGCAGAAAGTGCCTGAGGAAAGATCCCTAAGTTGCCCTCTGACTCCTCAGCCATGAGTGCATGTGCGTGTGCGCGCGCGCGCGCGCGCGCACACACACACACACACACACACACACACATGAGTCTATATCAATATCCCTAGCTATCAGAGAAATGCAATCCAGAACTACTTTTAGATACCTCACCCCAGTCAGAATGGCCAGCATCAGTAAATCTGACAACAGATGTTGGAGAGGATGTGGAGAGAAAGGAAGCCTTAGGCACTGCTGGGGGTTGGGGGGAGACAGTCACTGTGGGAACCTGCTTGGAGACTTCTCAAGAGTTAAAAAACAAGTAACTGTATCACCCAGCTACACTCCTGTACAAATACCCAAAGAACACTGAACTGTACCATAGAGGTGTTTGCATTCCCATATTTATTGCTGCTTTATTCACTATAGCAAAAAAATTGTAATCAGTCTATTTATTTGTCAACAGATGAGTGGATAACAAAAATCTGGTATATGTATGTAAAATGGAATACTACTCATTTCTTAAAAATAAGTCAGAAAATTTGCACGAAAGTAGATGAACTTAGAATGTGTAGTTTTAAGTGGGGTCACACAATCTCAGAAAGGAAAAAACCATTCTCCTCTTGAAGAACCTAGCCAATAATATATGTGCATGCAGCTACAGTAACAAGTGTACAGGTGGCTACAGTGTACCATGCAGGAGAGAGGACAGGAAAAGTAAACATTAGGAAGGAGGACAGACTGCATGCTGGTAATGAGCACGAGTGTGAAAGGAAAGAGAGCCAAGCGTGTGTCTAGGTCTGACTGTCGTGGATTCCAAGTTTTGGTGAAAGACCAGAGCATGCAGATACACTCAAGAGGCTAAGAGATGGTTCAGAGATTAAGAGCACTGACTGGTCATCCAAAGGACCCATGTTTGATTCCCAGCACCCACATGGCATTTCACAGGCTCACAAAAGTCAGTAACCTGGTGTCCTCTTCAGGTTTCTGCAGGTACCAAGCAGAACAGCCATGCACATAAAGTGAAATAATAATAAAGTTAAAAGTACCTACTTATTTATATTGGTAATAAAACTATACAATCCAGTGTTTGGCTTCTGTTCTGAATGGCCACTCCAACTGTATAGAAGTTCATTTAGTTTCATAGTGTTTTGGTATAGTTAGTTTCTGTTCATGGCTTTTTTAAATTTACAACCTATTTTTAAATAATAAAGTTTTACATTTTAAACAAAGACAGTGACTCAATAATAAAAAGAGCTGTGTCCCACTTAGCCTGCTGTTTCCAGGAAGTCCCCCATGGTTACCTGTCCAGGTGTTCTGTGGTAGCCATTGCATCTGTGCCAGCTCCAAAGCATAGAAGCCATACATGAAGAGTGCCCAACCCCCAGCTTCACCCAAACTCTCCCCCTCCTCATCGCCTTCTCCCAATTGAAGAGCTGAGAAGGAGAAAGAGTTGGTGCTCACTGACACATGAAGTTGAAATTTTTTTTTTGTTGTTGTTACTATCTTTAATGTGTTGGTGTTTCGCTTTGCATGTGTATCTGTGTGAGGGTGTGTGATCCCCTGGAACTGGAGTTACAGAGGGGTGTGAGCTGCTTTGTGGTTGCTGGGAATTGAACCAGGGCCCTCGAGAAGAGCAGCTTGTGCTCTTAATTCAAGGCCATCTATGCCTCCAGCCCCATGAAGTGGAATTCTTAATTCCAGAGGAAAGGAGGTGGGTGCTGTGTTGCTCAATCCTAATTGTCACCTAGGAGATTAGAACCTCTAGGAGGCTATGCGGGACTTCAGATGTGAGTAGGTCCTGCGGACAGTGACTTAGTAAGTGCATTACTTCCTGGTTTAAGTCATTATGATGGGATTATTGGAGGTTGTGAGATGTCAGTCTAGCTGGAGGAAGAAGCCTTTGAGGTCATGTCCTTGAGACTGTGTCCTAGGCTAATCCATTCCCGTATCCCCTTTCTCTGCCTCCTGGCTGCCATGATGTGAATTGTTCTGCCTATCCTGTTCACCTCCAGCTCATGAAACTGAACTGAGCTGAGCTGAACCTCTCTCCCTTAGGCTGTTTCTGTCAGGTGTTTTGTCTCAGCAAGGAGAAAATACTGACTACAGACGCTTTCCTGGGAAGGAGTCAGTAAGACAACAAAGGAAGTCTGTGTGCAGGGAGGGAGATGGCTTGATTGGTTCAGGGTAAGTTTGGTAAAACGTTAGTATAAGATCAGAAGATAGAAGTGGGAAGTTGTAGATCGGAAAGATAGTTCACAAAGCCTGGCCACTCAGTCAAAGAAAACTACCTGGTGGATGGAGAGGACTAGTCTCACAAGGCGTCCTCTCACCCTCACACACACACCATGGCATGCATACACCCACAGTCAGGTAAGACAAACCCATGTGAAAAGGGAAAGTTGAAAGTTAATTGTATTTATGACCTGAAACTTATCTGTGTTTAAAATGTGTCCCATTCCTCCACCCCCCCACCCCCAGCATCACAAGTAGCACTGAATACAGTGCTGCCTTCTCCTGTCTTATTTGTGGTAGATGTGTGGTAACTTTTCTGCCAGTGAATAAACCTTCATGACCATCTACTAAACATGCTCTGTTGAAATGGGCTCTTATAATTGCCATGTAGACGTGTGCTGTCCAGCCCCATGTGGCTATTTTTAATAAGTTAAATGAAATTTAAGTTGCAGCTCTTAGTTTCAGTAGTCAAGTGGTTTGTTGATGTTACTGTGGCCACCGTATTAGAAGGCACCCATTCAGAGAACTGTCATCAGCATTAAGGCTAGAACAGCAGCTAGCCAGAACCTTGTGCTTCCACCTGACGCCGCTGTGTTTCCCCCTCTTATGTGATGATGCACATAGCTTCCTGTTCTGTGATGGAGCTCATATCAGAGAACAGCTGATGCAGTAGCCTCTCGCCACTTTTGCCTATTACTCTGTTGATGTTGGAGGTCACACGTGTAAATTGTGTGAAGTAAGTGTTCTTGTGAAGAATGAACAAGAACAAATTTTTGTTAGTTTGTTTTGTAGCTTTACATTGACTGCTCAGAGTCTTTAAAAAAACTAATTAATTGCAGCTTTTCACACTCTCCATGAAGTGGACATGCTCTTAGATTATAATTTCATTTCACTTTTTCAGATAGAGGGAAAATGCCTTAGGCTATTACAGTAAGAGTCCCTGAAAATGCATAGCTTGGTGAATTTTTACAGACAACCCTTGAACAACATTCTCCTTCCAGTCACACCCCACCCATTTCCATCCTTCCCTAGCGTGTATTCTGTCTGTCTCACTGATTTGTAGCAATGGCAATTAGTTGGCCTATTTTTGAACTTTATGGTAATATGTACTCATTTCAATATGTCTTCTTTGCCTCGAATATTGCTTTATCCAGGTTGTGTTTTATTAATATATTTAGTACTGTTGAAAATATGCCAAATTTTCTTAATCTGCTGGGGTTTTTTTTTTTTATTTAAAATTTCTGGGTTTTTTTTTTTTTTTTTTTTTTTTTTTTTTCTAGTTAGTGAATTTCCAATTACTTTCTTTAAATTAAAAATCAAAAATTTCAAATACCTGTGCATTTCACTATCTTTTTTTAAAATTTTTTATTGATTTAAGTTTTATTGCATTATGATAAGAAAAGATACATGATTTCAATTTGTTAACATTTAAAAACATATTTTAAGTAAATAGAATTAAATCACATTCTTGTTTCCCTTTTGTACCCCCAACTCCTCCCAGAGATGCCCCCCCTTCAATACCTACAATACCTTTTTTTGGTCATATTCTTTAAATTTTATAAACTATTATAACAATAAAAATGAGTATTATAAAGTTGTTGATATAAAACAACAATCAATTTAACAATATGTAGATGCTTGTCTATAGCAATACTGAAAATACATAGGTTTTCCTCAATATAAATTTTAAATAACTCCAAACATATTTAACTGTATTTTTGTTTGTTTGTTTGTTTGTTTTGTTTTTTTGAGACAGGGTTTCTCTATGTAGCCCTGGCTGTCCTGGATCTCACTCTGTAGACCAGGCTGGCCTCGAACTCAGAAATCCACCTGCCTCTGCCTCACAAGTGCTGGGATTAAAGGCATGCGCCATCACTGCCTGGCCTTTAACTGTATATTTTAAAATAGTACATCACTACTAGTATTTTTTTAAATGAACATAAATATATAAAGTCTTTTTGTTTGTTTGTTTGTTTTGTATTTAGTAGAGCTTAAAATCTTGGCTCTTACTGTGGTACAAGCCCAAAATAAGAACAATTTTTAGACATTGGATTTAATTGTAATAAGGCTGTACTTCAGTGACCCTCACATCACCGAAGTATTTTACCTCCATAGTAGCTAAGCTGAGAGTTGACAGTTCTACTGTGCCAAGGAATGAATTGTAGGCACGATTTTTGAATACAGATTTCCTGCTATGGTCAAAGCTACTTGACTTGAGTGAGTGTCTTTATTCTCAGCCCACAGACAACAGGTTACATTTATTTATGAAATGGTGTGTGTATCAAGATGGTCTATCCATAAAGTCATTCACCAACTGTTTCAATGGACAATGGTTCTGCTTGGAGGGTGGCACAGACTTTAGGGGAGGGGGTAAAACTCTGGTTCATTGGCTATGATAATTTGGAAAAGCATTCATCTCAGAGAAAGAGCAACTTATATAGTCTGCTTCTTCAAACTTGATACAGTAGTTACAAACATCAAGCAAAGCATTCAGTCTCACTCTTTGTTGTTCTCTTATAAGCTACCTCCCAAGTTAATTGTCTACCTTTCTTTTGGCTGTATAAACACTTTTGAAATATGTAAGCCATTCTGAAAACCATAGTATAGTATAAATATATGAAATAAACAATACTACTAATAGAAAGGCTGAGATAGGAGAAGCATGATTTCAAGACCATTATGTGGTACACAGCAAGACACTGTCACAAACAAACAAGCTGAAAGTGTATATGGATTGTACAATATTGGACCTATTTCTCCAATTACCAAATTAGACAGACCATTGGATGACAATCAACAAATTTCTAATTCCTCATATTTTTGGATTTTAATCGATTAGGATATGTTGGTAATATTAATTTTCATATTAAGATATTAAGAAAAAGTAATTGTTACTTCCTGTTGTTTTTGTTGTAAGAGGTGGAATTAGCTTTGTGTGGATTTGTTGAAAGATTACTTTCTTGCTTCTTCTAGAGTGTAATTTCACTCCTTATGTTAATGTTTTCTATTAATTATCCTTTGTAGGGCTGGGTTTGTGGAAAGATATTATATAAGTTTTGTATTGTTATGGAATATCTTGTTTTCTCCATCTATGGTAATTGAGAGTTTTGTTGGGTATAGTAGCCTGGACTGGCATTTGTGTTCTCTTAAGGTCTGTATAGCATCTGCCCAGGATCTTCTAGCTTTCATAGTCTCTGGTGAGAAGTCTGGTGTAATTCTGATTGGCCTGCCTTTACATGTTACTTGACCTTTTTCCTTTACTGTTTTTAAAATTCTTTCTTTGTTTAGTGCATTTGGTGTTTTTATTATTATGTGATGGGAGGAATTTCTTTTCTGGTCCAATCTATTTGGAGTTCTGTAGGCTTCTTGTATGTTCATGGGAATCTCTTTCTTTAGGTTAGGGAGGTTTTCTTCTATAATTTTGTTGAAGATATTTACTGACCCATTACATTGGGAGACTTCACTCTCTTCTATACCTATTATCCTTAGGTTTGGTCTTCTCATTCCATCCTGGATTTCCTGGATGTTTTGGGTTAGGAGCTTTTTGCTTTTTGCACTTCTTTGACTGTTGTGTCAATGTTTTCGATGGTGCCTTCTGCCCCTGAGATTCTGTCTTCTATCTCTTGTATTCTGTTGTTGATGCTTGCATCTATGGCTCCTGATTTCTTTCCTAGGTTTCTATCTCCAGGGTTGTCTCTCTGATTTCTTTATTGTTTCTATTTCCATTTTTAAATTCTGGATGGTTTTGTTCATTTCCTTCACCTGTTTGGTCGTGTTTTCCTGTAGTTTTTTAAAGGATTTTTGTGTTTCCTCTTGAAGGGCTTCTAGCTGTTTACCTGTGTTCTCTATTTCTTTGAGGGAGTTATTTATATCCCTTCTTAAAGTCCCGTATCATCATCATGGGAAGTGATTTTGATCTGAACCTTGCTTTTTTGGTGTGATGGTGTGTCCAGGACTTGGTATGGTGGGAAAATTGGGTTCTGATGAGGCTAAGTAACCTTGGTTTGTGTACACTTCCCCCACCCCCACCATTATCTCTAGTGCAACCTACCCTTGCTAAATCTGACTGGAGCCTGTCCTTCCTGTGATCCTGGTTGTGTCAGAACTCCCCAGAGTCAAGCTGTCTCTGGGATCCTGTGATCCTGGGCTTGCTAGAGTGCCTGGGAGTGGAGTATCCTCTGTGGGACTGACTGGAGAGTTTGTGCCCAAGGTCTGTTCAGGGCACCAGCCCAGACAGACTAGAAGCAACCCGAGCCACTCTTAATCTGCTGTTGATAGGCATTTGTATAACCTTCAATTTGGGACTATTACAGATGTGTACTACCATGAACATTGTCCTGTTCCTTTTGGAGAACATTTGCATACTTGTTTTTGTGATAACACACTTTAAGAGTGGAATATTGGGTCAAAAGGTGTACATGGCTGGGCAGCGGTGGCACAGGCCTTTAATCTCAGCAGTTGGGAGGCAGAAGGCAGAGGCAGGCTAATTTCTGAGTTCTTAATAAATTCTGCTGAATTGCTGTTTGGAGCCTCACTAGCAGTGCTTGAGCTTTCTAAATGTATGTGCACCCTCATTCATGCTCAGTGGTCTCCATCTTTCTTGTTGATGGCTTAAAGTTACATCAGTCCTAGCTGGGGGTAGTGGCTCATGTCTTTAATCCCACCCAGCCTTGGGCTACTCCAGACCAGTCAGTCAAGCCTATACAGTGAGATTCTGTCTCAAAACAAACAAAACAACTGTCTCAGTCTATTCTAAAGCTCTTAATTATCTTTTTAGTACACATTTTAAACAATCTTAAAATTTTAAATTTAACCTGTTTATCTTAAACTACCATAGTATGATATTTGACCTTATAATAAGTGTCAAATGGTCTGTGGAATCAGGTACATACAGTTTTTGTCTTGTTTTGTTTTTGATTAAGGTAGGTTTGAAAGAAGCAAAGGATAAAGGAACAGAAAGTATTGAAATAGTCATCAGATGCTGGACGATCAGCTGCTCAGGAGAGTCCTGTGGGTGGATAAGGCTGCACGAGGCACAAGGAACCTACCCATGTAGAATTTGATGCTACTTTCTAAACCTTGTAGGCCTTCTTTTGTGACAAATGGAATATTAACTAGAGATCGATTTTCAGAGCTCCCTCTGCTGGTGTCCTAGCCGTAATTAAGATATCTTCTTGCCCTAATTTGTGCTGGGCTCTAATGGTGTATAATAAATTTGAGAAAGAAATTAATTTCAAGGTCCATTAAAAACAGATGAAATCGATGTTTGTAGCAAATGAAATGGAAAAATAGAAAGGGTTGTTTATTTCTTTTAGAATTCAGACTAAGCTATTGAGTTGTTTTGAGCTACAGGAAGGATACTTCTGATGACATTGGAAGCTTTCCATTTCCAACAATACTTTAAACTTTATTCTACTGAGGGCGGGTAGGGCAGCATGCTGGGAATCAGTATAGGGTTACCTTTGCAAGTGGATGATACTGCAAAAGCATTCTCCCTGGCTCTTTTTAAATAAAAGATAAACTTTTCAGGGAAGAAGCCCAAAATTCATCAATAAACTAGTTGGATTCTAGATAATGCTACCAGTGGCCATTTAGAACCTATATTTAGATAATTGGATTGGGTATGGACCCAATTAAAAGAGAAAACTTATTCTGAGGGGTATTTAAGGGTTGGCTGAACTTTTTAATACCTGGGGCATCTCACATCTAACTGATAGCTACTTGTGGCAGGGTCCATGACTAGTAGGTGTGACTTCACCTTCTTTCTGACTACAAGTGGATCTGTTTGGTTTGATTAGGACAGGATCTCTCTGCTGTGTAGCCTATCCTGGCATGTGCCACATGCTCCAGGAAGTCACCCTCTGCCTTTTAGAGTTGCTATTTGAGGAGAAATCTATTTGATATTTTGACTTTTAGCTGTTTTGATAATACATACAATTGGAAGGCTTCCATTTATGAAAACTAGCCATAAGAAAATTGAAGAATGTATTCTGATTGCTTTTGTAGTAGACACCCTTGGGGCTGGAGAGATGTGGTGGCTAAGAGCATAGTCTGTTCTAACAGAGGACTGAGTTCAATCTTGAGCACCCACACTGGGCAGTTCACAACAACCCTGTAACTCTAGCTTCAGGGATCTAATACTCTCTTCTGGCTTCTGCAGACACCTGCATTCATGTCTCCATGCCTTACACAGACATATACATGGAAATGGAAGTAAAAATAAAATTGTATTTTATTTTTTTGAGACACTCTCACTAGTAACCCCAGCTGGCCTAGAACTTGATATGTAGACCAGGCTAGGCTCAAACTCCTACAGATCTGCCTACCTCTGCCTCTTCAGGTCTAGGACTAAGGTGTACACCACTATGCCACCCACATCCCCCAAAAAATCTTTTAAAGAAATAACTAATTAGTGAGACCCTTTGGTACTTTTTATTAGAACTAACATCTTTAGATAATTGTTTCCTTTGATATTTAACTTATTTATAAAAAGTTTGTGGCAGGAGATTGCTGAGATGGACAAAGAATTGAGTATCTAGGAAAGATGGAAGACCCATCCGTGGAGAAAGTGAAAGTAACAGCTCTTTTGCAAACAACTCTCTTCAGGAGCCTAGAGTGCAAGGCCACTGCTGCACTCTGGGTAGGGCGTGCTACGGTCCAGGTCCTCCCTTCCCTGTTAGTCATCCTGCTTTCCCGCCCTCTCCTCTCAGTGTCTTCTGTGAATAAGACGCTGACACCTTAGGAAGACCACTCTCCACTCCCTCTTATGTCCCTCTAGAGCTTCCCCAGGTTTAATCCAAAATTTACAGGGAAACATAATAAAACAGAAAAAAAGTAAACACTGATATATCTTTGTAATAGAGCATTACTTACTGAGCAAAAGAAAATATCGTGCTCTCTTCACCAGCACATATACTAAAATTGGAATGATACAGAGATTAGCATGGCCCCTGGGCAAGGATGACATGCAAATTTGTGAAGCATTCCATATTTTTTTTTGTGAAGGCTCTGTACCCCAGTGTAGGGGAATGCCAGGACAGGGAAACCAGAATGGGTGGGTTAGTGAGCAGGGGGAGAGGGCATGGAATAGGGGGGTTTTCGGAGGGGAAATGAGGAAAGGGGATAAAAATTTGAAATGTAAGTAAAGAAAATATCTAATAAAAAAATAAAAAAAAGAGAAAGATATCTAGTTTTGTTGTTTAGGGCTAATGATAGTAAAATAAATTTAAACAAAGAAACAAAAAGGCTGGGTGCTGGAGACACAGGCCTTTAATCCCAGCACTCAGGAAGCAGAGGCTATCTGATCTCTGAGTTCCAGGCCAGTCTGGTCTACAGAGCAAGTTTCAGGACATCCAGGGCTACAGCGAAAAAAAAACTGTCTCAAAACATACAAAGAAAGAAACATTGACCCAAGAAGTACAGTACATTTTTGAATGTTCTAGAAATATCTATAGTTTCATATATATATAAATATGTATGAACTGCACTTTGCATAGCCTTAGAATTGCCCTTAGAGTCATGTGATCAAAAGCTAGATGTAGTAGCCATCCCTGTAACTCCAGAACTTAGGGAGACTAAGATTGCTGACACTTCCAGCCTGGACTACAATGTAAGACCCTGTTTCTAAAAACCAAAAAAGAACTATATAGTCTAGTTCAGAAAATCAGCCTATAAATATTAGTGCAAGCCTCATTTTTAGGGTAGTTTTTGATAGTGTTAATAATCTCAAGCAGAATACAAATTCCTTATCGTGCCAGGTATGGCAGCAGACACCTTTGTGTGTCTTTGCACAGCTAGATCCTTGAGTATGAGGCCAGCCTGGTCTACAGAGAAATGTCTATCCAAAACAACAATGACAAAAGTTACACACTAGCAAAAATCTTTTGGAAAAGCCAATATAAAATTAATTGTATTCACTTTGGGCTTTGTTGGCTATATTTCTCTTACTGGCTGTTAACATTACTATGAATTTAGAAAGTTTGGTAGACAATGTTAATCCACTTTAGAACTTCCTTTCTCTATGCTAGTTCCAGATCTGTTAGGTTTGTGATTAGGGGCCTGTGCACCTCCCTTTGTCCTCCTTGCTCCTCTGCAAGGTTAGCTGTCTGCCCTGGCATTGCTCCTTTATTGGCATTGAACTGAGTGGTGCCTGAGAAGTAAATGCTTGTGTATGTCTCAGTACTGGTTATTTGTCTTGGTACTGCTGATTTGGGGGAGGGTACACCCCCATTCTGCATCCTCTGCCCCCACCTCCAATTTTATTTTCAAGCTTATTTCAAATATTTCTTTTACAGGTACAAGAAAATTCCCCAGGACACAGAGCTGGACTGGAGCCTTTCTTTGATTTCATTGTTTCTATTAACGGTTCAAGATTAGTAAGTTCAACTTTTTGTAGTTTTGTATATAGAACTTTGTAATTTTCTTGTAGAATTTTAAAATTTTTTTCTAGGTTAGATGTGTATCAACTACCCTTTAGGACTAATCATGTTAGGGGCTACTGAGATTTCTCATTGGGTAAAGTCCCTTGCCACAGAAGTCTCAGGACCTGAATTCAATCCCTGGAGCACATGCAAAGAGAGTGAGAAAATTGACTCCAGAATTTCTTCTTACCTCCACATATGCACTACAGAACATGAGTGCTAGCTCTTGTGTGCTCTTGTGTGTTCTCTCTCTCTGTCTCTCTCTCTCTGTCTCTCTCTGTCTCTCTCTCTGTCTTTTTCTCTCTCCCTCTCTCTCTCTGTCTCTCTCTCTCTCTCTCTCTCTCTCTCTCTCTCTCACACACACACACACACACACACACACACACACACACATACAAAATCAGGTGTTCACATAATATATTTAAATTTTATTTGTTTTGTTTCTTCAAGACAGTGTGTCACTATGTAGCCCAGAACTTGCCCTGTAGCCCAGGCTGACCTGGAACTCACAGAGAGCTACTTGCCTTAGTGTCCTGAACCCTGGGATCAAAGGTGTGCACCCTTGCGCCCAGCATATTTAAATTTTTAAGAGAATGATGCTAATAAACATTAAAGTCTCACATCATCTTAGAGATGTAGAATCTCTCCAGATTTGAACTTCATATATTAAAGTTTGAATTTCCTAGACTATTGACAAACGGACTAGGAAAATGGGGCTTCCCTGTCAGTTTTCATGGATCTGAGTTCCATGATACATAAATTTATTGGAACAACAAAAAAAGTTATTCTCAAAAAAAGAGTTATTCTCAAAAAGCAGCTTTTTCTAAACTGTCTTCAATTTACTACTGATATAGTCTGTTGAAAAAGAAATTATGTAACTTCCACAGTTTCTGACATAATGGCCTTTGTTTATACAATACATTAACATTATTTCTCCTTTCCCCTTTTAGCCCTAATAAACAATAGAGCATATATTAGAAAGGTCCAAAATTAGACTTTTAAGGTCAGCACATACTTTAGATTTTAAAAGCTAAGTCATTGTAACTTTGTTAGATGCAACTTCTTACAGGATATTTTGTTGCTTAGTCACCCCAGTGTTGGGTTGGTATTTCATGGTTAGCTATTAGAAAAAGCAGTCTGATGGGATAATATCGAGAAGTCTTAATTTCCTGACATCCTTTTACTTGGAGAAATATTTGAATGTTAATACAACTTTTGCCTGATGAGTGTATATTTATACTGATTATTAATATTACTTTATGAGATGCTTAAACTAATAATTACATTATTTTTACTTATTAAAGACTATGATTTCTATGTTTTTAGAATAAAGACAATGACACTCTGAAGGATCTACTGAAAGCCAATGTTGAGAAGCCTGTAAAAATGCTCATCTATAGCAGCAAAACCCTAGAGCTGCGGGAGACCTCAGTCACACCAAGCAACTTGTGGGGAGGCCAGGGCTTGTTGGGGGTTAGCATCCGTTTCTGCAGCTTTGATGGGGCCAACGAAAATGTTTGGCATGTGCTGGTAGGTATTGACCATGAACTGCTCCTGTGGGTGTGAGCGTAGTGTAGGAAGCAGGACAGGCACTGGTCATCTCCAGGTTGAGAAGACTATAGAGATTAAGGATTGTATTGTGTTATAGAGATACTATGTTTTTTTCATTTCTGAAAAATCAGCATCCATTGCTGTTTAGGTACGGATTAGTTTTTAATTCAAGGAAGAAAAGCCAAAGAGTTGATAATGCATAGAAATATTTTAAGTATCAAATATTATATGGTTTTTGTGGTTAGAAATTTAAAATATATAATCTCTAGTTTCTTAAATCTGACATTTCTTATATGGGATATTGGGGGTTCTTCAGACACTATAGTTAAAAGCTATCACTCTAAAATGTGGACAGTTGCTTTCTGTGTGCTCAATGGGGGTATGTCTCTCATCCTAGGAAGTGGAATCAAATTCTCCAGCAGCACTGGCAGGACTGAGACCTCACAGCGATTACATCATTGGAGCTGATACCGTCATGAATGAGGTAATAAAATACTGCTTAGTAAGGAGTCGTGCTAGGTAGTTACTGTAGTTGCTAGTAGTCAGGGTCACATCTCCTCTCTGCTGGTTAAGTTCAGGATACTTTCAAGTTCCTGACGCCGAAGGATGTTAAATGGAACATCTGAAGCTGTCTCCATAAGGATGGTTCTGAGAAAACATGTGATCCTTGCACAGCTTCTAGAGACACCTCTAGAGCACCTCCAGCAAGTCTCATTTCTCATTGGTTGGACTTGTCCATTATACGTCGCTGCAGAGGCTCCCTTAGCTCAGCTGTGTTAGTCAGATCCTTTTCCTCAGCTATCAGCTAGTGGAAATATGCACAAAATCAAAACAGAGGAAAATAAGGCACCTGAGTAACCAGGCTCTGGAGAAGAGTTCATAGTAAGCACAGCAGGCTTTGGAACTGGCCAGAGGCCTGGCATCTAGTGGACTTGCTTGAATTAATATAATATGTACATTAAATTAAAGTCTGCTTGGCTAGTTGGTATTAAATAGTGACTTCCATGCCTAAGATAGGGCCCTGAGGCTGAATTATTTTAGGAAGCTTCTCAGTTGATTTTGAAGGGAGCCAAATTTGAGACACTGTTCTCAAGTACAGTACCTTTAAGTTTTTTTTCTTTATGATATGCAGTCTGAAGACCTGTTCAGCCTTATTGAAACCCACGAAGCAAAGCCCCTTAAGCTCTACGTGTACAACACAGACACAGACAACTGTCGAGAAGTGATCATTACACCAAATTCTGCATGGGGTGGAGAAGGCAGGTACGATCATTCATTCACAAGGTGAAATTATGACTACTTAATCTTAGCAGCCAGAGATGTGTTAGAACCTTTATTTTACTATTTTATAAAAGAATGCTCATTTTTAAATAACATTTTGATTTTTTTAAAAATTCTGAGAAAAAATGATATAGAATTTTGAAATTAATGATACATTTTTTTTAAAGTACACGCCTAGGGAGAATAGCACCCATTTTTATAGCCCATTTGTTTTGTTTTGCTTTGCTCTTCTTGGCCTAAGAGATAACTGCCTTTCTGGATTTGAGGAATTATTGATTGCAAGTCATAATTACAGAATTAAACTTTACACATGTTCTTGCCCCTGCTCCATTTGTATGGTTTCCTTGTTTCATAGAGTTAGGAAGGACTCCGTATGGACTCTGTATCCTCACAGTATTTTTATTTTACTACCTAAGGTTCTGGAGTTAAATGTGTTTAACCACCAGAATTCTGAGTTGTTGCAAATCAAGAAAAGATCAGGTTTGAGCATCTGGCTTGTCTGTGGCAGCACTTAATCATGTTATCATTGTCTACTCTCAGGCTTATCATATCCAGAAACAAGGTCTTCTCAAGGCATTCACAATTGATCCACTCCAGAGGTAGATTGCGTGCCTAGTAGCACAAAGCCCTGGCTTTGATCCCCAGCACTACATAAAGCCAGACATTATACACATACATACCTTTAATCACAGTATTCAGGAAGTAGAAGCAGAAGGATCACAAGTTCAAGAGCATCTTGGACCACATAAGACACTGTCTAAAAAATAATTGATCCCCTTGAGAAGGGATTGCCTCATAAACTTAACTTGCAAAGAAGCTTCTGTGTGCTACATTTGGCACATTTTGTTTCACAACACAGAAAGGCCCTCTCCCAGTGTGCTTTCGTTTTGTTTTCTTTCTCTTGCTGTGATACAATACCCTGGCAGAGAGCGGCTTGTGGGGAGACAACTGTTATCTTAGCTCACAAGTTCAGGTTGCAGTCCATCACTTTGAGGAAGTCACAGTAGCAGGAGCTTGAGACATCAAGTCACAACACAGCTGCAGCAGAGACAAATGTGTTTGCTCAGTGCTCCGCTAGCTTTCTCTGCTCTGACACAGTACAGGGACCCAAACCAAGGGGTGGACTGGGTCTTCTGCATCAATTAGCAACCATGCCAGTCCCCACAGCCACGCCACAGTCCCCCCACCCCCCGATCTGGACAGAACCTCACTGAGACTCTCCACACTGGAAGAATACACAAGTCAGTGCTATAGCAGAGATATCGCTTGCTCTTTCATGTTTTTTTTTTTTTTAAGGAATTATTTGTTTATCTTATATGAGTACACTGTCACTGTCTTCAGCCACTCCAGAGGAGGGCATCCGATCTCATTGTAGATGGTTTTGAACCACCATGTGGTTGCTGGGATTTGAACTCAGGACCTCTGAAGAGCACTCAGTGCTCTTAATTGCTGAGCCATCTCTCCAGCCCCTTGCTCTTTCATGTTTTAATGACATTGACTGTATACTGTACATTAGAGCCCTTCAGTTGTAAACATCTGTAACATCTGCCTATTGTTCCTTTCCTTTGAAGACTTTCTGCTTTTATGTAGTTAATACCATTTATGGGCATGTCTTTAGACAGTTCCTTTTCAGCCATTTTCTCAAGTGTGCTCTACCTGTGTACTCAGAGCATCTCTGACTCTTTTCCTTTATCCTTTAGACACTGACCATGTGTTACTCAGCCACTCTTCATTTCAAGCCTCTCTTGAATTTACAGCAGATTTTGCTGTTGCTTCAAGCTCTCTCTCTATCATTACCTACTTATTTTGAATAGCAGGCACCTCATAAGCCAGTGTGGTGGTGCCTTCCCCAGTGCCGAGAAACTTGATATAGCAGGATTAATTCCAAGTTCAAGATCAACCTGGGCTACTTAGCAAAACCCTGTTGGTCCCATCAAACACTATCCCCCAGCAAAAATAAAAAACAAACAGCCATAACACAACTCCTTGCTTTAAAATGTAAATATGCCAAAAGGTGACCACGGATCAATATAGATGACTTTATCCTTCTTCCATTAATTTTGAGAGAAATGTAGCTTTGATAAGAGAAAATGGAAGTGTAATTTCGAAATACAAAGCATCACTGTGAAAATCAGATTTGGATAAGGAAGAACTGAAGTTAGACACGTCCCACTCCACCAGCTTTTGGTAGTAGTGGGGCCAGCAGATAATATGTGTGCCTTGGCAAAGGAGAGAGATGGAGAAATCCTTGTATAGTGGCTCTGAAAGTCCCAGGTGCCAGGGAAAGATGAGATCGTGCTGGAAACAAACTGGAACCTTACCTTGTCAAAGACCGTATATGCAGTGGTCCAGCTTTGGCGTACTTTGAGCTATAAGACTGAGCTTCTATAAGCTGTAAGACAAGTAAGCCTTCACTGACTCCAGCGTGTGGAAAGAGCTATCACCATAGTCTGAGTACATTCATATGAATTCGTGCTTGTCCTTAGAGACAACTAAAGACCCAGGTGCAGAAAAAAAGCATTCCACTGATAAAAGAAAGAACCTATTTTTAGTTTTCATGTTACTTCCAAAATTTTCAGCTCTGAGCAGAAGCTGATCAGCTGACTTTAGCCATGAGTTTCTCAAATGATTGGCACTACACTCAGAGGACAGCAGGAATTACCCAGAGGTAATTGACAGAACTGGAAAGAAGCAGTGTGCTCACATCTGTTAGAAAGGTGCCTCTCCGAAGAAATTGTCAACAAAAATATAAATCTGATTTACGCTGTACTCTTCAAATGATGTCATCATATAGATGTGTGGGCACATCATATAGAACTCTTCAGTGGGCAGGCAGGGGGTGATTTATACAGTAGGTAGTAATTAGGTGTCTGCCTAGTGTCGAGAAATGTTAAGGTTTTATTACCTTAAAGACTCTGTTCCTACTAGCCTTAATATTTTATTGAAGGGGACAGGTAGTAAAAGTAAACATGCTATGTCCTGAATGGTGATAAATGTTTGAAGAAAAAACAGGAACTAAGAGTAGTGTCCGGAGTGGACTTACAGTGTTATATGTAGGGTGGAGCCCAGAGACCTCTGAGAAGATGGCATTATTTAAAAGAATGAAAAGCAGATCAGGAATCTAGACTACATGAGACCATGTCTCAAGAAAACCCAAAGGAGTGGGAAGAAATACATGGGCTTATATGTTTTAAAACCTCAAAGAAGTGAAGTTGTGTTTTGTAACAATAAGAAAAATATCTTTTAGCCTTGGATGTGGCATTGGCTATGGTTATTTGCACCGAATTCCTACACGCCCCTTTGAAGAAGGAAAGAAGATTTCCCTTCCAGGACAAATGACTGGCACCCCCATTACTCCTCTTAAGGACGGGTTTACGGAGGTAAGATAGTTTTACCTGGTGGTCATTTCTGTATGTGCAAACCTATGTTGGTGGCTGTAGTTGAGAAATGCAGTGCTGAGTTATGCAGTAAGCATCATGTTGAATTTGAGGTTCCTGTACATCTGGAGGGAGGTGTATGCTGACTGGCCTTTAGACAACAGAGGACTAGGTGTTCAGATTTGAGATCATTAGTACAAAAGGCAGTTTAGGCCAGTGGAAGTGCTGAAAATGGTCACAGCATTGTGCGGCTTGTAGGGTTTTTAACAGTTCTTAGGAAGGCATCCCAGGGGTTCACTTCTTCTGTCTACTTAGCCACATAAAAAACATACTCCTGAAAAGATGTAAAGGTGGTGCTAGATTTTGGTGGTGGGGTGTGTGTGCGTACATACGTGCGTGAGTGCGTAAGTGAGTGCATGTTTGTGTGAGTACATGTATGCATGTCCTCAAGGAGGCCCAAAACGGGAATTGGAGCCCTAGAAGTTAGTTATGAGCAGCTGTGAACTGCCCAGTGTGGGTGCAGGGAACCCAAGCCAGGTCTTCTGTAGTGCTCACTGCCTGTGTTGCCATCTCTCCAGACCCTGCCATATTGTCTTAATTCAGCCTTCCCCACTTCCAGAGGAAGTGCAGCTTCTGAGAAATTTCTCCTTTCCTTACTCTCCATGCCTGCAAGGTCTGGGGCCAGAGCCCAGGTAGTTTCACCCTCTTCCACCCAGTGATTGGTGCCAACTACCTAGAGAGTTCAGCATGTGAAGACCGTAGTGCCATGTGGCAGCCAGGGAAAGGACAGAATATAAGAGAATGCAGAAAGTCATAAGGGAATTAGAAGTGACACTGAATATAGGAACTCTAGAGTGTCCAGAGACCAGGTTCCTGAAAGGAGAGGTATTGTCAGTGAGAGAAGAGTGAATACATTGAGGAGGTCAAAATCTTGAGATAGGAGAAATGAATCATGATATTAGGAGTTCTAGCTGGTTTCTCAACTAATTCATAAGTAATTCTCCACCCACACCCTTTTTTGCTAGGTCCAGCTGTCCTCAGTCAGTGCTCCATCTTTGTCACCATCAGGAACTACAGGAGTTGAGCAGAGTCTCTCTGGACTCTCCATTAGCTCAGCGCCACCGGCTGTCAGCAATGTTCTCAATACAGGTATGTGGAGCTGAGCTCACCAAGCTGGCTTTACCCATGCTCTACCCGAGGCAGCTCTTTTCCTTCTGGTTTAATGTTGTCTTTAACAGCTGTATGGAGAGAGAATCCCCATGCCATCCACCTCACCCACTTTAAGTGGTTTTTAGTTATTTACAGAGTTATACAACTAACTGCATTGCCCCCACACCCCAAAGAAACCCTCCACTCACCTTTAGCCACTCCCTGGTTTCCGTAGTCTGCCAGGCTGAAGCAGCTACTGATCTTGCCACCCACTGTGGACATTTCATAAAATATGTAGTCTTGTGACTGCTTTGTGTTCTTAGCTCAATGTATTTAATTAATACATTAATTAAATGTACACATTTAATTAATAATGTTTTACGGTATGTCTGTTACATTTTCTTACCTATTTATCAATTGAGGGATATTTAGGCTGTTTCTATTTGGTTTTCTGAGTGAGGCAGCCTATACCCTGTGAGCAAGTCTCTGAGTCTGTATGAGGTCACATTTCTGTGGCGTGTTTACCCACATGCGTGTGGAGTCACTCAGTCCCAACACAGCTTTTTTCCCATTTGTCATCTCCTGTTTTCTGGTTTCTCCTCTTCATAATGTCTGGAGTTGATTATATAGTGTCCATATTGTTATAAGAAATCAGAAGCACTAACTGAAATCTGACATTGTTTACTTAGGAAATATTTGGAGGGGGTGTTTGTTTTTGTTTGGTTGGTTGGTTGTTTTTTTTTGTTTTTGACTCATTTAGCTATTTGTATTCAGAATTTGCTTATCCATGACTCTGTTCCGGATTAGATTGCCCATCAAGAAGCATTGATAGGTATGATGTCTGGAGTTGGTCATCTGGTTTAAGTTCTGCCACTTCTCAGAATCAGCTTTCCTTCCTAAGAGGGTATGCAGCCATTACTGCAGGTGGACAAGTTTCCCAAATGCAGTCAGACCCTCGTGTCATTAGACACGAATCACAGACTCAGTAGCAGGGGGCTTATTTTTCATCTGATGTGTGAGTTCTTTCTGATGCTATGCTGATTTCTTACATCCATCTCGACCTTCTAGTTGATTTCTGAGTTGATATGATAAAGATAAGTCGGGTTGCTTCACAAGGCAGCAGGCCTATCTGGCCAAGTCATTCTAATGTGCCGAGAATGACTTTTGGAGAAAATTGACAGCTCGTTTTGGTTCCTCCCATGTCACTTTACAGCTAAACCTGTAGTGTGCTAGATGCACAGGCACTGAGGTCCCTGGAGCTGATGACATGGCTTCTGGATACTGAAGAGACAAACAGGAATGAAGCAGTGCTTACTCACAAAAGACTGAAAAGAACTGAATGTTTTCACTCTCGAGTCCATTTAAAAAGACAGTACTAAAATTTTCAGTGTAGAGCATGAATTTCAGACAGGAAAGTGGTAACAACATGACACGTCAGAAGCAGCTTCCTGTTAGAAGTGTTTCCGTCATGACTTCTTGTTCTCAAAGAACTCCACATAATAATTGTGGGCAGAGGAGAGTGTGTTGGATTTTTTTCTTTAAGTTTTTTGTAGCTGTTTTAGAACATTAAGTGGGGTCAGTGTGAATTTGGTGCACATCTCACACTGCACTCTCCCACTTTCTTGTGTGACTTTTCTGCAGAAAGTATATTACCACTTATAAGCCAAGGTTTTTATTGTTTCCTGTGTTTCATCTCCTTCCCTCCCTGTATGAAAGGTTGTGTTTCTCTTTCTTCTCACTGACAGGGCCTCGGTGCCTAGAACACTGTGAAGCAAAGAGTGGGTCCCCTGTAGCTAGAGTGCCTGAACCCACCAACCATCCCACTCCCTTAAGAACCTGACAACAGGGGGGCTGGGGAGGTGGCTCAGCAGTTAGGGCGCTGGCTACTCTTCCAGAGGTCCTGGATTTGATCCCCAACACCCACGTGCCAGCTCACAACCATTTGTAACTGCAGTCCCAGGGATGCAACATTATTTTCTGGCATCTGAGGACACTATACACCTATAGTACACAGATATATATAGGCAAAACATTCACGCACATAAATACAATAACTTTAAAAAAATCTGATAACAACAAAGAACACTCTTCTCCAAAACTGCTAGGAACCTCCCAGACTGAGTGAAGGCCACTCAGGGTTAGGGCTAGTCAGTCAGGTTTTGGTACAAGAAATGAGATTTACCTTTAAAAGAGAAGAAATATCATGTGAAAGGTTTTATTAGGATATAGGATTTAAGCAAATCCAAGCTCTTTTTTTCTTTTTGTAAAAAAAAAAAATTTTAGATTTCTTTTTTTAATGTGTATGAGTGTTTTGCCTTTGTGTGTGTGTACGTGCACTACACGTACTCCTGCTGCCTTTGGAAGTCAGAGAGGGCATCAGATCCCCTAGAACTAGAGCAGCAGACTGTTGTGAGCTACCCTGTGGGCAGTGGGAACCGAGTCCTCTGGAGGAGCAGCCAGTGCTAAGCCCTCCCTCCAGCCTGTCTTCATTTTCTTAAAGGCAAGATTTAAGATAGAAATATAAAATAGTTACAGCATTGCTATTGTATGTTACTACTTAACCAGCACACACTGATAACAGTGGGGTCCAGAAAAGAGAGGAGTTTCCCATACTGGAGTTTCACAGCCTGAGGTCCTAGAACTCTGGCCATTGCCATGACAAGGCTTTCTCTTCTTCATCTCTTTCTTTCTGTCCTTCCTTTCCTCTCCCCTCCTCCTCTGCCCTCTTTTACATGTCTCCAGTGTCTTCAGGAAAGCACTTTGTACACTAGTAAATAAGACAGCTGCCTGTGATTAGCTATTCCTGTTCAGAACAGTTTACCCCTGTTGCTGATTTAAACATATCTCTGTCTGGCCCCAGCCTGGCTCAGCTTGGAGCTTGAGCACCACTGCCTGGAACACTGACCCAGCAGGTGTGAGGAGACACCTAAAGTTGGAGCCCAAGTCTAAGCATGAGTTCATTTGTTTGATATGCATTCACGTAGCTTGACAATCAATGTGTACTGTGTTTTCAGCGTGCCTGGGTTTTGCCTTCCATCCCTTTCATGAGGTATGGAATTTTCCACTTGCTGAGTCACGTTGGCTCATTTGGAATTAGCTCAGATTTGGGATTTTTTTTTCTTTTTTTTTTTTTTAAAGATTTATTTATTTCATTTATATGAGTACACTGTAGCTGTCTTCAGACACACCAGAAGAGGACATTGGATCCCATTTCAAATGGTTGTGAGTCACCGTATGATTGCTGGGAATTCCAGGACCTCTAGAAGAGCAGTTGGTGCTCTTAACCACTGAGCCATCATCTCTCCAGTCCCAGATTTTGGATTTTCAATTAAGGGTGTCTAACATGTATTACTATTGTGACAGAAAAACCTCCCACTTGAATAAGTTAATGCCAGTAGACAAGTCGTCATCAGATGGCATCCTGAGGATCCTTGTACATGGAGAATATTTCCACGAGCCTCTCCTGGTACAGGTGGGGATGCGTTGGGTATGTAGGATCCTAAGGTTAAAGGAAGCCTAATCCTTCTCTGCACTTCTGGAAATCCAGGTGTTGTTTGTCTGCTGAGATATCTCTGTTGTCATCCTTGTTCAGACCAGCTTTCACTGCTTCCAGGGCCGAAGGCACTCCAGCAGCCCTGTGGCGCTCTAGCAGCCCTGTGCTTACACTGTTTCCATGACCCAGGGCGCTCCAGCAGCCCTGTATTTAACACTGCTCAGGGCCGAGGGCGCTCCAGCAGCCCCGTGCTTGCACAGCCTTCAAGTTTGCATGAGCCTGCTCTTGATCTGACCCATCTTAGGTTAGTGACAGACTTCTTATCCAGGAAGTTTATTCAGGGAAGGCTACAGTTTTTTCACCCCTCACCAGGCTGTGGCTAGGGTGTCTGTAAGGGCCATACATTCATTGGTGAGTTAGCTCTGAAAGGTTATACATAGTAAAGGATGCAGCCAAGAGTTAGACCTGGCCATAGTGAGGACCAAACAGCATCCTCCTGTATGTGATGTGATCATATGTGGTAGCAGAATTGGTTTTAAAGTGATTTAATATGCTTTATTTTAGGTGTACCAACTGTACCATTGTTGCCACCACAAGTAAACCAGTCCCTTGCTTCTGTGCCACCAATGAACCCAGCTACCACATTACCAAGTAAGCAGAAGGCTAAAGACTTGTTTGGTAATGGTATTTGCTAGTGAAACTCTGTCTTTTAATCATCCATTTTTACTGCAGAACTCTGAGTCAGAACAGGGGTGTTCTTAGGAGGCCAGGAAGCAGGTGCCACTTAGCCTAAGACTCCCAACCCCTCACCTCCCCACCCATGTGTGTGCAAGACTTCCTGGTGGCTGTTCTGTGGCTGTCCTGGCTAAGATGGCACCGTATTTATTTATGTATTGAGAAGCTTACATGTTAAATTGTGTGAATTCTTAGTATTTCCAGTGCAGACTAAGTCCCATTGTCTAGCTGATATCAATGAGATGTTACTTGAGCGATGAGTGCATGTGTTGTCAGGGCCTCCCATTATAAGCCCACAGTCGTCAGCGTGCAGATGTTGTCAGCCATGAACTGCACATGTGCTCACACAGAGTGATGGGGCAGCATGGTGAGCTGTTGTATGTAGGTGTCTACTCTACTTGTCCTTCCTAGGTAGTTGCTATAGTAAATGAGCCTTTTCTCCAGGTACTGGGTCACTGGGCACCTTCTCTTTTGTCCAGGGTCTTGGGAGCATTTGTTGCTTGTTGTAACATTTGCTGGTTTCACAGCCTAATCCCTTAGACACAAGAACATGCTCTGTGAGATTCAGTTGTTGCCCATCAGTGAACCCTGGTGTTGGAATTCTGAAGAGATCCTTTTGTCAGCATGTGGTGATCTGTCTCCTTCCCAGGTAAACGACTTACCTTGTGTTTTTTCTTCCCCCCTGCTCAGGTCTGATGCCTTTGTCAGCAGGGCTGCCTAGCCTCCCCAACCTCCCCAGCCTCTCCAACTTCAACCTCCCTGCTCCACACATCATGCCAGGGGTCGGCTTGCCAGAGCTCGGGAACCCGGGTATGTTGCATGCCTTGCCCTCCTAAGACATTGCTAATAAAAAATGCATTCAGGAAAGTGAGGCCTCCAGTTCAGTCTTTTCCAGAAAGAGCAACTTAGCTTAACACATTTCAGCTACTTTTAATCAGTATCCATCTTTTTATGGAGAAGAAAGAAGTTCATGACCCAGCCTTCTGCCTCCTCCCTTTCTCTACACCATGGCAGGTTCGGCTCCAGGCAGGCTATTGCAGAATCAGTGAGTGCACTGTGCACTGAATTTGACAGTGTGGTACAGGTCACCTGCTAGAGATGCTGGAATCCCCTCTCTTCACTTCCTGTTTAAGGATGCAACCCACAGGAAATGCTGGTGCCTGCTCTGTGCAGTCCTGGCTTTCTGAGATTGGAGGGGGAGGGGGAGTCTCACTGTGTAGCTGGCCTCACAGTGAGACTATCCTCAAATGGTTTGACTTCCTGTCTCAGCCTCTCAAGTGCTAGGACCACAGGTCTGTACTCAGTGTCAGCTAAGTGTTCTCTGTTGTTGACAGGTGTTTTTAAAGTAGTAACCCAGAGTACTAGCTGCCAGCAGGTGGCTCTTAGATCATATATGCCCAAGTGAAAAGGGAACAGCAGTCCCCAAGTCTGCTCGTGCTGATATTCCCCGTGACTGCTCATTCATGACACTAAATATTGGTGGTCATTGTCACACTTCTGACGGATTTCCAATTCTTACATCAGCTCAGCACATCTTCAGTGCCAGGGCTGAAGAACAAGGGACCCAGAAAGCCCCAGCCGCACTGACCACACTCCCTGCTTTTCCGTGGTGCCCATATTCTTGGTCCCCTCTGTCTTTAAATGCAACAAGCATCTAAGAGCAGCTTCTCTAGCCCCTGATATCCTGGACACACCCTGTACAATCTTTCCCTTTGCTCTTTCCTCTTGAAAAATCTCTAGAATAATGTACCAAGAACAGCATAGACAGTTGTCTCAGGGCTTTCCCAGATGCAGGGTGGCTTCCTTGAGGCTCCTTCCTCTTAGCGGACAGGAGGCAGCTGTAGCTGGACTTGCTCCTTGCCTGGGAGCAGGGTCCTCCTAAGTCACATCCGGCTAGTGCCCGAGAATACCATAGAGCACTGCTTTCCATCATTCAGGAAGGGTCTGTTGTCTTGATGCACATACCCTAAGTGCAGGGCTGAGGCACACAGAGCTTGGGAATGGAAAGCTGGAAAGCTTTTGGCCCCAGCCTCCAGTTAGAGGTCAGCAGAGGAAACTGTGCTGCCTCCGTGGCTGCAAGGTTCTTAGGAGGTACAGGTGGAGGAGCTTGGCAGCAGCACTCTGGTCGCTGGGAGATATGTGACCTCTGCTGTTTCTATCCTAGGTTTGCCACCTCTTCCCTCCTTGCCTCCCCGAAACTTACCTGGCATTGCACCTCTCCCCATGCCGTCCGAATTTCTCCCGGCATTCCCTTTGGTTCCAGAGGGCTCTTCTGCAGCCAGCGCAGGGGAGCCGCTGTCTTCCCTTCCTGCCATGGGCCCACCTTCTGACCTTGTCATGACTACTGCAAAGGCAGACACCTCTTCCCTCACTGTGGATGTGATGTCTCCTGCTTCCAAGGTCCCCACCACTGTTGAGGACAGAGTCGGCGACTGCACCCCAGCCGTTGAGAAGCCTGTGTCTGCAGTTATGGATGCAAATACTTCTGAGTCTTCTTAACTTGGAACCAATCTTCAGAACCGACGTGGTCTGTTTATTTAACCACGGGATCATGTCTGGAATCGCAAACTACCATTGATTTCATACTAGTTTGTACCGTATCTGTAGGTGTCCTGTACATAATTCTAGGGGGAAACTACACAAGAGGCTGAGGGCTTATCTCCCACCAAGTTGGGGGAATTACAGCCGAGGAGGGGAATCTGAGATTGTGCTTGTAATTTAAACAACCAAAAAAGTTGTTATGGGTGGCTTGCTGCCAGGCATCTACTGCCATTCTGGGATGTACATCTTTGGAAAAGAGATGGCAGGGTGCCCGCCAGGTTCCCTGTGCCACTGCTATGCCTTGTATAAGAAAATGAAATACTTTATGCCTAGTGCCCACATGCAACATTTCTTGTACTTTGTAAGTCGTTTGCAAGAACACAGACCACCTCACTAAACTGTAAAAGGAAACAAGAATTTAATGTTGGTCTCTGTGAGTTGCATCTCTATTACGGTTTACACAAAGCTCCCAGTTGAAGATGTTTTGTTCCGGTTCATGGCACACTATTAATTGAACATCTTTTTATTCTGCCTGTACACAGATCTTGTTTTGAACTCAGAATTACTCAGACACCATTTTGTAGCTGCTGTTGTTGCTTTAGATGCCTGTGGTAAGATGGCATTTAAAGAGAAAGAGAGGAGAAGCTGCACTCTGTAGCTACTTAACGGTATCGCGGCAATAAACTTCAGTCGCTTTACATTCTCCTTGTGTTATATCTAAATGACATGCATGTACTTCATGTGTGCCTCACATCTCAGCTTATGGTGGGTATGTCTTTCTAAGTTTCCAAGAGATGTTACATCAAGTGGAATTGATTTCCTGGGTGATATAAAAGCATCTGATAGCCCCCTTTGGAAATAAGATGGAAGCAGTTTGTTGACTGTTGACCTGGTATTAGCAGAAAGACACCCACACTGCATCAGTGGCCATTGCTGGCCCTCTGCCAGAAACTCAGCCCCTCTCCCAGGATGCATTTATAGTGACATAGGCCTAAAGTTGAGTGATGTAGAAGTCTCCAGCAGTCCCAGTACCGGGCATCTCTGAAGCTCTCTGGCAGCTCATGAGCCAAATTAAATTAGCAAGCTCTAGGTTCAGTGAGAGACCCTGTCACAAAAAACAGGTGATTGAAAAAGGTGTCTGATATAGACCTCTGGTCTCTCTCCCCTCTTTCTTCTCTCTCCTCTTTCTTTCCTCTCATTCTCCAGAAAGCTACAGCAGTCTTTAAGACAGTCAGAGCAACTTTCAAGCTGTATAAAAACAATGCTTAAACAGCAGTTTCTCCAATGAAGTGTCTTTGACCTTAGTGGCTCATCATTTGAGGATATCCCTGGACCATCTTGACAGGAAGATGCCTGTGAGAGTCTATGAAGCCCCAGGATCTGGCTGGGGGAGAGGGCCTCAAAAACACCCATGGGGAGGGTGGTGGCCCAGTGGCTCTACTTGAAGTGCAAAACTCAGTATTCTCTTCAGGAAAACATGAGTCTCTTAGTGTTGGGGATTAATTCCAGGGCTATGAGCATGCTGGGTAAATGCTTCACCACTGATCCTTAGTTCCAGTCATTTGAGGGCAGTGGTAGATCCTGTACTAGGTTCCAGAAGCACAGATTTAAGACTGTGTCCTGGTTGGTATGTAACTCTTTTTGATAAGCCAAGAAGGAACTCTGTGGGTCCCCAGTTTAAGTGCTATAGTCAACAATGGTAGAGCTATGTAATAGCCCCTGGTGGCAGGTGGGGGCACAGTCTTGTTGCTCAGGATCTCACAAGAAAGCCAGGGTAGTAATGATGTTGGATTGGGCTGAGTTATCTAAGAAAGCCTCGAAGTACAGTGATTTAAACAATGAATTTCATTTCTCCTATTTAGACAATTTTCCAGCCAGGCAGTGGTGGTGGTGGTGGTGATGGTGGTACATTTTAATCCTCTAACTCCAGCACTTGGGAGGCAGAGGCAGGCTGATCACTGAGTATGTGGGCAGCCAATTTACAGAACGAGTTCTAGGGTAGCCAGAGCTACATAGAGAGATCCTTTCTGCTCCATCTGCATGTGTGTCCACCCACAAGGTCATGGTATGGACTCAGATGGCAGGTGGAAACCCAGCCACTATTACTCAGCCAGAAGATAGGCATTCTTATCCTTCTGAGATCACGGTAAAGAAGTTGGCTACTCCATCATAACAAAATCTACTGACAAGGAGTCATGCAGCCACATAGCACTGAGGGAGGCTGGGAAATGTCCACCTTCGGCTATCAGCACATAGTCATCAGGGATGTCAGTGGGCAGCCAGGTGGGCATGTTCAGTGGAGTCACTTGACAGTATTTGAAGAAAGCAAGACACTTGAGGGAAAAGCACTGGGAAGGGACAGTGAGGTGACATTTGCAGGGAAGTGTGGCAGTGGCTCTGTGTGTGTGTGTGTGTGTGTGTGTGTGTGTGTGTGTGTGTGAGTAGGGGGTGTCAGAGGATAGCTTATGGGAGTTGGTTCTCTCCTAGCAAGTGTGTTCTAAGGATTGGACTCAGTTATGAGACTTAGTGGCAAAGCCCTTTATCCACTGAGCCACTTCACCAGCCAAATTTACCTTCCCTGTTGATTTTTTCCCCTTTTGTGTTTTGCCCACGCTAAAAGGGTTCACTCTAAAATTACTGCAATTCTTAGCTTGGTCCAGCTTAATGAATAGATGAATGCATTGAATAAAAATGACCAGAGCACGTGTGGGTGGCCATTCACAGGATCTGTGGCACTCACGAAACCTGCAGGACATTTGGTGGCTCCATCTCCTCAGCCCAGCAGTTGTTCACTGTTTTTATAATCTCGTGGTGGGGTCTGTGCGTTCTTTAGATTTTAGGAACATCCTGGATCTTAACCAGTTTTGCTGACTTCCTGGTTCTTCTGAGCAAGCATTTGAATTTGCATGGCAATAGCTACATAACACTCTGCCCCTTCCGAGGCCCTTCGTTCTTTCTGCTCCCACTTCTGCAGTGTTTTCTGAGTCCTGGGGAAGGCAATGTATATGTCTGGTTATTTTCCTTTACCTGTGACTATTAGGCCAGTGTGCCACAGCAGCAGTCTCTTGTCTAGAGCAGTTTAACCAGGTGAGTCTCTGGAGTCCACCACCCCTTGTACTATCTCCTTCTCTGAGCAGCTGATAGAGTAGTTGTCTATGGATGTAAAAACCAACAGTGGCAATTTAATGGCCCAGCACATCTGCTTAACAAAACAATAGCAGTTGCTTTCACTGGAGTCAACCACAGGTTTTGCCCTTACAGTAACGGATGTGAATTCCTCCTCTAAAGAAGACCTTAAGTCCAATGAGAAGGGAGTTTGTCTCACCCTCCTAACAGTCATGCAGCAGTTACAACCATAGGCACACTGGATGGCATGGTAGTCCAGTTCAGCAGACATAGCCAAGAAGGGCTGTTAGTGACAACTCTCTCCCAGCAGCCCTCCAATAGAGGGGGAGCTCCCAGCTCAGTTACAGCCTCATTTCTCTATGTCCTTCAGCAGAACATGTAGTTTCCAATAAGGACTTAACTACCTAGTTTGGGCATGCCACCAACAGTAGTGGTAACAGCCTTATGGTTTGTGAGGCTTAGGGGCCTCCCCCTTGTACTGGGAATTTCCTCTAAGAACTTTATGGCCCCTGGAAGTTATTTTCACAGTCACATAGAATGCCTACCTTTATTTAAACTCCTTCAGTCTGTCTTCACTGGATTTCTACATACTTTTACAAACCTGTAAGACACCTGTGGTTTGAGTAGGTATGACCCCCATAGAGTCATGTGTTTGAATGCTTGGCCCATAGGGAGTGCCACTCTTAGGAGGTGTGGCCTTGTTGGAGGAAATGTGTCCCTATGAGGGAGAGTTTTGAGGTCTCATATGCTCAAGCTACTTCTAGAGTGGTACACAGTCTCCTGTTGCCTGTGGATCAAGATGTAGCACTCTTGACTCCTCTGGCACCATGCCTGCCTGCACACTGCCATGCTTTCTGCCATGATTATACAGGCTCATAAGCCTCTGAAACTGTAAGCCCCAATGGAATGTTTTCCTTATAAGATTTGTCATGGTCACAATGTCTCTTCCCAGCAATGAAACCCTAAGACAACACTAAAGGATTATCATAATATAAAGAAATGCTTTCCCAGTAAGCCGGCAGCCTCTTTGAAGGGACAACACCGATCTAGGTTGTTATTGGATGGCTAAGAGCATACTAAAAGAGAAATGCTGGCAAAGTCATCAGTTGTACCAGTTGTTTGATCAAAAGAGCAATTTTGGGTAAGAAAGCCTGGATGCAAGACCCTATCCCATTAGCCCCTTCCCAGCCTCATTATCCACAGTCATCTTCCATAAGGCACCATCTGGCCTCCTTATCCTAGGGCGCTGCTGCCGCCCTGGGATCACTATGCATCTCTGTTGCAGGGATTGAATTGTGAACCCTGAGATTGTGTTGTTTATTGGAAAAACCTGTTTCTAGTGGTATGCCTCAGCTTTAGCACACACGTTTAATCCCTCTAGCTGGAATAGGAACACACCCTTAGTATGAGGGTAAAGCTTGCAGAAGAATAACAGCCATGTGTTGAGAGTGATGTGCCCTTTTCGTAAACCTCAAAAAGATCACCAAGGAGCTGACTCCGAAGCTCAAGCTCGAGCTTGGGCTATACCACCGTCTCAGGTGCAGCAGAATGGGAGGGTGTAGCCCCAAGCCCAATTTTAAGCACTTATTTATAGAGGTAAGCAAACAAGCAAGGGGGTTTCTAGCGTGGCATACATTTGATTGGGGGGCCGTTGTGGAATTTTGTTGCCCTTTAACATAACTGGCTGGTCCCGGGGGCCAAACAAGCTTCTGCTTTCCTCCTCGGTGGTGGTGGTTAGGGAGTAAAGTGCCAGGGGCAGGCTTGTCAGAGAGTAACCTGGAGACTGGTGCAAGACGCTGGCTTGTTGGTTAACTCAGGGTCAGCCTTAGGTCAGGCTCTCTAAGATGGAGTCTGAACCCAAGATCTGGTCTCTCAATGTCTAACTGAGAGGCAGACAAAGTGAAAAGTGAGAGAAACATTTGACGGAATAGGATGTGACCAGCTCTCAAGAAAACAGAGAGCAAAGAGGCTACTTAAGAGAGGGCAGCACAGAGGAGGCAGAGGCAGTTTTACTGGGACAGGTTGCAAAAAGAGACCAAGCTAGACACAAGTGAAGACAGACAGAGCCAGAGAAGGAGAAGGAGCTGGAAGATTAGAACAGATTGGCAAAGTTGGTATGAAGTCAAACAGAGCAATCCAGTGAGAAGCTGAGAGGAACCAGATTGAATCATTCAGCTTGGAGAAGAGTTTTGAGCCAGAACAGCTGAGTTGATCTGGCCAGCTGGAGCTGAGAAAGAGCTAGAAAGGGCTACTTTACTCAGCAGTAAGCCTCAGAGGCTGAAAACATTCTAGGCCTAGATCAGATTGTCCAGAGGCTAGAAGCTTCCAGGACTAGGCCTGGGTTAGCAGACAGGGGCAGTAAACTTCTGAGATGGCAGTTACAACATCTAATAAAAGACACTTTTACATCTTCCAACCAACGTTATGGTTAGAAGGAGCACCCAACATAAATAGAGAAGGACAAAGTCCACCAACATTGCAAAAAGCAGAAGACATTGGACAAAAATGTCACAGAGGACATGAGACAGCTGACAGAAAGCTGCAGTGGAGAGATTCTCCTGTGATAGTCTCCAGAGGAAGCATCCATTCCTTGAGTTCATCTGGATGCCCAGAGAGACCTGGAAGACTCTGAACTGGTCGGAGTCTCGAGCCCAGAGCAAGGGAAGACCCAGAGCCTCTGAAACAGCGAATTACAGTAAGCCAACCCCAAAAGACAATTTTAATTATATAGGCAGACTCTTCCTGCATTAAAAAAAAAAGTGAGAAGCTCCATTTCAGACCCCTTAAAAGCAAGGGTAGGAGGGGGCTGGAGAGATCGCCCAGTGGTTAAGAGCACTGACTGCTCTTCCAGAGGTCCTGAGTTCAATTCCCAGGAACCACATGGTGGCTCACAACCATCTGCAATGAGATCTGATGCCCTCTTCTGGTGTGTATGAAGACAACTACAATGTTCTTACATAATATGATAAATCTTTTAAAAGAGAAAGAGCAAGGGTAGGGCTTGGGGTGATGGAAGCGTTACTTGAAAAGGCCATTGCAGTACTCACTGCGATTTTAGCCACTGGCATAAAGCCCTCCATACTTTCAGCTGTAATCTTTATATTTTTTCTCCCAAAAAGCATTGAAAAAAATAGCTGTACAAGAAAAAATAGCTACAATAATACAAAGGCTTGAGATACAAGAGCAAAGGAAAGAAGAGAACGGGGTGTGCCTAATTGTGAATCTGTGTTACGTAATGAAGTTGATGATCAGGATAGACAGCCTTTGGACAGTGAGTACGAAGCCTGGCTCGCTGGGGTAGAGCTGGGTATGCAGTGCCTAAGTGTCTAGTTTATGTGTGGATTCATAAAGATCTAATTGTACCTGGATAAACAGAATGGGAAATAAAATCAGCTGGAAGACACTGGATTACAGAAACAAAACAAACCAAAACCCCGCTAAATTAAATCAACCTGTATACTTTTTAAAAAAAAAAGGGCCAGAGGGTAAAAAAGGCTCAGCGGTTAAGAGCACTGACTGCTCTTCCAAAGGTCCTGAGTTCAAATCCCAGCAACCACATGGTGGCTCACAACCACCCTTAATGAGATCTGACGCCCTCTTCTGGTGTGTCTGAAGACAGCTACTATGTACTTATGTATAATAATAAATAAATCTTTGGGTCAGAGCGAGCGGGGCCGACTGAAGCGAGCGGGGTTGACCGGAGCCAGCAGAGGCCCTAAAAATTCAATTCCCAATAACCACATGAAGGCTCATAACCATCTGTAAAGGCTACAGTGTACTCACATACATAAAATAAACAAATAAATCTAAAAAAATCAAAAATAAATAAAAATATGCTAACTTCAGAATGGAGGTCAGGGAATGTGTTAAAAATTTGATTTGAGTACTCAGACAGAAACACAGACAGAAAGCTGACTCCCCCCTCTGCCTGGGACAGCTCATCAAACTGGCTGAAAAAGGACTTCATTCATCAGACCAGCAGACTGAAAACCGTGATCTGAGTGTACTGATGCAGAGGGACAGATGACGAAGGCCGCTGTGATAAGGGATCGTCATCAGCGGATCTTGAGCACATTCAGACTGTTATGTGTGTGGGATGGATAATCGTTTCTGTTGAAATTGTTTTACTGTGTTGGAGATAAAATCTTTCCTTTTTATATCAACAAAAACGTGGAAATGTTGCAGGATATTGGATCATGCTGTGAACCTCAAGATTGTGTTTACTAGAAAATCCTGTTTCTAGTAGTGAAAGTAAAGTTAGTTTGTAAAAGGAGGCACCTACGTTTGAAAGTGACGTCTAATTGAGAGGCAAACAAAGTGATGAATCAGAGGAAGATTTGACAGAATAGGATAATGCCCAACTCTCACAAGAACAGGAGAAAAAGGAGAAAGGAGGGCAGGTTTACCAGGACAGTTGTTCAGAGACAGATTGCAGAGAGAGAGAGAGAGACAGAGAGAGAAAAAGAGAGAGAGAGAGAGAGAGAGAGAGAGAGAGAGAGAGAGAGAGAGGTAGACATAGGTGAAGACAGAATGAACCAGAGAATGAGAAGGAGCCAAAAGATTAGACCAGATTTCCCAAGTTATTTGGAGGCCAAGCAGAGCAAGAAGGCAGAGAGAGAAGCCATATTGAATCAGTCAGCTTGAAGAGGAGTTTAAGGCAGAACAGCTGAGCAGCCAGCCAGAGCTCGGAAAGAACTAGGAAGTGGTGGTTTATTCTGCAGGAACTCTCAGAGGCTGAAAACATTCTAGGTCTAGATAAGATTGCACAGAGGCTAGAAGCTTCCAGGAGTAGGTCTAGGCTAGCAGACGGAGGAGCTAAACCTCCAAGACAGCAATTACTTCAGGCAAATAAAAGTTACTATTACACATCTATCCGTTCCTGAGGCAGTTGGGCCAGCCAGTGCTGCTCAGCCTGGCTCAGGGCCATACTCTTGTTTGCCGTGTTTGTCTCTAGAGCCAGGTCCTTAGTTTTTGACAGGCTGTAGCTGGCATCCTGGCCCTTGCTATACTGCAGTCAGCCACCTGGCTGCTTTAAGGGCCTCAGGCTGAGTCATCTCTCCCCGACTATACTTCATGCAGAGGATAAATGCTTATTGCACACTCATGAGATAACTGTCCACCACTAAGTCAGGCTTAATGTTGTTCACCTGTGCTATTTTTTCATTTATTTCTTCTCTTGCTCAGTCCATACGGCTTCCAGAAGGTCACTAGCACAGCATTTGAGTCCCTAATAAGCCATGCCACATCTGCCGTTGAGCACCCAGACAGACAGCTGTTGTGTCCTTTCAACTCCCTTTGATTTAATATTTTACAAACCTCATTTACATGACTGCCCAAATCATACAGGCTTTCCAGAACCTCTCCTTTTTATCTACAGCTCCGTTTTTCACATCCCCATCCATGGGGTTCAGTTAGCCTTCTGAAGCCCATTAGCAACTCCAAGGTCCCTGATGAATCAGTCGGGTCTGGTGACCTGGGAATCAACGCTTACTTTCCTCCTCGTGCTTAATTTCTTCAGCCCGTCTGTCTCTTGATGTCCTCCAATCCCTGCTTCTCATGGGACCTTAGTGATAAGTGTACCTGGTGGCTCAGTGAACCACCAGGGACAGAGGCCCCTCGCACTCTGCAGCCTTTGTCTCATGGAGCGATGAGAAGTTGTATTGCTTAGTCTCTCTGATTTCCCTGCACTCAGGCTGGTACCACCCACTCCACACCCACAACTTCCTGAGCCCAGCTGGAAGAAGCTTCTCATTCCTGGTTTAAAAGTCTTCCTCAGGACTGGGAGAAATGCTTAGTGGTTATGAGACCTTGTTACTTTTGCAGAGGACAGGAATTTGATTCTCCACACCAACATGGTGGCTCACAACCATTTATAACTCCAGTCTAAGCTTTCTAGTGTCTTCTTTGAGCTCTGTGGGGCCACCAGGGGCATACATATATGCCATGTAGGCAAACACTCATACACATTAAACAAAAAAAAAACAAAAAAACAAACAAAAACCAGATATTTAGAAGCAGGGTTTGGGGGGAATAGAGGTGTTCCTCAATCCAAGCAGGTCAGGGTCATATGCTGTACTGCTCTCTTCCTTCTCTGTATCCCATGCTTCCCAAGGCTTCCACATTTCCAGATCCCATCAAGGATCCCGAGGGACAGACTTGGCTTGCACACTTTCCTTAGCATCCTACTAGCTGACGACACGGCAACACCCTCATCTCACCCTTCCCCTTTCCACTTCTGCCAAATCAAAGGCTATTTGTAGTAGAGTGTGGTGGTGCACACCTTCAATCCCAGCACTTGGAAGGCAGAGGGAGTGGGTCTCTGAGTTTAAGGCCAGCCTGGTCTGCAGAGAGAAATCCTGTCTCAAACAAAGGCCTATCTTTTTACTGTTGTAATTCTGCCCTTACTGAGCCACAAGTTCTCTCTGGCAGAAAGTTCAGTGTTAGTTAGTCTCTTATTGCACAGAGGAAGGCCAAGAAACAGTTTTCACAGCCTGCTTATAATTCTATATCCCATATGTGTTGGGATTAGAATATATTAGAATCTATTCCTTAGTCTCTAATCAGTCCTGTACTAAAGCAATGACCCCCATTCATCAAGGAGGCATGTGGACACATACTATGTGGAACAACGTTTCTCAACCTGTGGGCCTCCACCCCTTGGAGGTTGAACAACCCTTTCACAGGGGTCACTTAAGGCCATCAGAAAATAGATATCTGCATTGCAATTCCTAATAGTAGCAAAATATGAGAATAACTATTGTATGGATGCATCAGCTGTCAATTAAAAAGCCTATGGCCTATGGCTTAGGCAAGAAATAGGAGGTGAAACATCAGGAGGCAGAAAGAATTCTGCAACAGAGAAAGGTTCAAGATCTTCCCAGGAAGATGTGAGGAGACAGACACATGGGGCCTGAGCACAGGTAACCAGCCACATGGTAGAATGTAGGTTAAAATAAATGGGTTATCCTTAATTATGATCTAGTCAGAATAGAGCCTAGCTATATGGCCAATATATTTGTACATATATTTTGAGTCTGAGTCCTTTATTTTTTAAAAAGATTTATTTATTTATTTTATGTATATGGGTACACTGTAGCTGTACAGATGGTTGTGAGCCTTCATGTGGTTGTTGGGAATTGAATTTAGGACCTCGGCTCACTCCAGTCAACCATGTTTGTTCCAGGCAGCCCCATTCGCTCCTGCTCAAAGATTTATTTATTATACATAAGCTACATACACTGTAGCTGTCTTCAGACACACCAGAAGAGGGCATCCGATGTCATTACGGGTGGTTGTGAACCACCATGTGGTTGCTGGGATCTGAACTCAGGACCTTTAGAAGAGCAGTCAGTTCTCTTACCTGCCGAGCTGTCTGGCCAGTCCTTGAGTCTGAGTCTGAGTCTTATTTCTGAGAACATGGGGCTGGGAGGAAGAACTGGACATAACCTTTACATATAGTGCCCCATGTTGGATGCCATTTGTGAATGAGATTTCTTTAATATAAATGTAGCAGTAAATTAAACTGGCAGCTGTATTTCTTTACCTTATGCTATTCCCCAATAACATCACAAAGAAACCAAAATGTATTTAAAACTGCACCTCAATAACTGAGCAGTTAAATGATGTACTGTTGTGCCTTGTTCATAAGCCCCAAACGACCACCCAGGAGCTGACTCCCATGTAATCACACTAGGCTCTCTCTATTCCAGGCTTGAGCTCGGGCTTACTCACCTCTGACCCTGACATGGCAGGACAGGTTGGTGAAGCAGCCCCAAGCCTCAACAGGACAAGGTTTTATAGGAAGTGGCAAGCAAGCGAAGAGGGCTCCAGCCCAGCAAGCATCTAATGATATGATTATTTAAGCTGGCAGGTGGGGGCTCTGAAGCACACTCCAGACTTCTTTGCTAACCTGGCTCCCTCCCCAGTCCCACCCCTTGATACATGCGTACTGTTGATCTGGCTCTTCAGACTTCTGGTGTGTTTCTATGATCTCTCTTTAGACCTGTTCCTCATGGCTCCAGTTCTCTCTCCATCCACTCTGCTGATCTGAATCTCTCGCCATCTCTCCTCCTCTGGTTGGCAAATGTCCTGCTCTATTCGCTCTTCTGCCTATGGGTGAATCAGCCTTTATTGACAAGGCAGAGAATAAAGGCTAAGAACTGTTTGCACAAACTCGAGACAGGAGAGTCTTGGTATAAGCATTGCAGTGCCTAGCCTGGATTGAAACAAGATATGAGGGCAGAGAAATTATCGTTTGAATAACACAAGGGTAAACCTCATAGTGTATAAAAACATTATACCTACAGCAAAATTATGGTTATGAGGTAGCAACAAAAATAACTTCATGGTTGAGGATCAGCACAACCGGAGGAACTGTATTAAAGGGTCAGAGCATTAGGAAGGCTGAGAGCCACTGCTGTAGATGAAGGGGGTCACACTGGCATCCTCCCAAGGAAGACCCACTCTCGGACAGCTTCGACTTGGCTTCCTGTCTCACCGCCAGTGCATTGCAAGGACCATGCAGCCACCCCACATCAACAAAGCACACCATTGCGTATGACATATGGAAAAGAAGCCACATTAGGATCGCCTCCACAGACGCTCTACCCTCACTTGGGTTGCGTGAACACGTCAGCACCTACTACAGGGGCCTGCAGCCTCTCCTCCCAAATTCATTTTGGCTCCCTCAGTCCGTGTGGGAGCACTCGGTGTGACTTTTCCAAGGTGAATGTGAACACACATCTATTTGCTCCAGATAGAGTAACAGCAACAGACCAAAGGGAATTTCATTTGGGTCTATCTTAGTGAACATGTGAGTTTACGGGGGTCACTGCAAGACTGGGGTGACTCACAGGTGGCTAGCTCCATCACTGAGGAGTCTAGCTCAGAATAGGTGCTGACTCCATGAAAGCCGAAACCCTGCTCAACCTTCAGGCACCAAGAGCCAACCCCCAGGCTGGTCTGCCTAGTTGTTGGAACCAGGCAGCCAGAAGGCTGCATCCTACCTCAGAGGCAACTTCACAGAAACGTGTGTGAACTGAGAGGTGTACAGAGACCCAGGAGCAGGGAGGAGAGGCCCCCCACTCTGAGGGAACAGACTCTGGTCACTAAAGAGATCTTAGCTGTGCCTGTGTATCCTTACAGGGGAGCTGCGCAGAATCCGGGGTCTGGGCCCCAATGCTGTCAAAAAGCCCCGCTGTGCTGCAGCCAAACAACACATATGCATATGCCAATGATCAGACATTTTCTCCCAGGGTATGGCCCTCCTTCCTCTCCTTTATGTTACCTCTTAAGAAAGGGAGAGTCTCCCTCCTCCCTGTAAGGAGTTGTTCTATCTCTGGAGTGACCGACCAGAGAAAGGGCAGAGAGGACCCTCTCCCAGGTGCCAGGGGGAAGCGGTTGGTGAGAAAACCCCTCTGTCAAGGGCTGATGGTTTAGTCGGTACAGTACCTGCCTTGCAGCCATGATGAACTAAGGTTGATATCCCCGGAACCCGTGTACAAAAAAAGCAAAGCATAGCTAGGCATGGTGGTGCACACTTTTAATCCTAGAATTCTGGAGGCAGAGGATGGTGAATCTCTGTATTAGGCCAGTATGATTTACATATCAAATTTCAGGGCAGCCAGGGCTATATAGTCAGACCCTGTCTCTAACCATACCTAACCCTCCAGAAGGCACAGTAGCAGGCACTTGTAATCTCAGCACCAGAAAGGCAGAGACAGGTGACAGGTGCGTCCTTGGTGGCCAGCCAGCCTAGCCTACTTGGTGGTCACTAGAGCAGAAGAGCCAAGGCTGTCTCATGGGCTCCATGCACATGCTCACATGAGAACACGGGCACACACAAATACCAAGACGTCTGCCTGAGGCTCAGGGAAACATCTTCAAAAAGCCCTTGACTTAGGATAACTGGGGGAACTTATGGGAATGCTTCATTTCTACGTCCTGTATAATCATAATAACTGTTATTGTTGTGACAAAGTCTCAGGAAGCCCAGGATGCCCTTGAACTCGAGGTGCTGCCAAGGATGCTGGTGATCCTCCTGCCTCCAAAGCTGCGGTGCTGACACTGTAGAGGTGCAGCAGCAGTGTTTCTGTGTGTGTTTTTGTTTGCAGGGCAGATCTTGCACATATTTGGCAAGTGCTCTATCTACTACTGAGCTATAAACCCCATCCTGCCAGAGTATTTCAATGCATACTTGGATTGTTTTCTAGTGTGACAAACAAAATGGTTCTAAGCAGGGGAAATGGGTTCCTGAATGTCTGGGAGAGTTTTTCCATCTTAGCTCCCCAAGGCCTAGATTTTCAGGAGAGTCTGGGTGATCACTCTCTGCTATCTCCAAGTCTTATTCTGAGGCTGGTCAGACACGGGAGACAGCTGCCTCCTGAACAGGTCTACTCTGTTGGGATCTGCATCACTGTGAGGTTTGGGAATCAGTTTAGGTAGGAATGTCCCTGTCTGGTGCCGACAGCTGTGCTAGAGACAGGCCCAGAGAGGAGTACCCATGGGGTATAGTCATGTTTGGGGTCTTATGCTCATAAAAAATACCATTAACTGTCAGGGACAGTAAGCACATACATGTAACATGGCTTCATTTAAGTTTGGTAGCTAGTCCCGTGTGCTTCTGTGGCAGGAGGGAGTGAATAACAAAGACCATCTGCTTGGTTAGAGGGCTAAATTAAAACAAGCTCCTCTGACCCAAGCTTGGCGCTCACTGTGAGTCTAATAACAGGCACATCACTTTTGGGCTCTGCTGAAGCTGTTTCTCTCTTTTGGAGGGGGGTGAACAAATATTAAAATGTGTAAAAAATGAGCTAAGAAGGTTCATGTTTTCAAATACATGTCTTTACTAAGTAAGTAAAGTGGAAGGAAGACACAGTGGGGGAAGGGAGGGAGAGAAGGAAGAAGAGAGGGAGGGAGAGATAGAGACACACAGAGACTGAAGGGAGAGAGAGAAAGGGAGAGGGAGGGAGGGGGAGAGATTGTGCTTATCAGGCTCAGGTTTTGGCTGGGCTATGTATGCATTACCAACTGTGGTGCATGGAAGAAAACTATTTTTTTTCTCATTTTTAAAAATTTTTAAAGATTTGTTTATTTACTTATTTTATGTTTATGAGTACACTATCGCTGTCTTCAGATACCAGAAGAGGGCGTCAGAACCCATTGCAGATGGTTGTGAGCCACCATGTGGTTACTGGGAATTGAAGTCAGGACCTCTGGAAGAGCAGTCAGTGCTCTTAACCTTTGAGCCATCTCTCCAGTCCCTATTTTTTTAATACACATTTTCAATATATATTGAAAAAAATTATTTTGATTACTTTAACTATTTAGAGAAATGTGATGACCTGAGGGCAGGCCACCAAATGCTTTCCTCGGAAATAACAAGCCTTGTCAGGATCCTCAAACCGAGGCAGTTCACACGGTAGAGAAGCTTTGGGTGGGAAGTTTGAATCCAGGTAGATCTGTCCTGCCTCAAACCTCAGCTCTCCCCTACAAAGCCGCCCAGAAAGTCTCCATGGCGCCCCGCAGTGAACTATGAAGGCCACAAGGTGGCGCTGCGAACTTGGAAAAGCAGCACCCCGTCGGAGGCCGCGGGGTCTACGGGCCGATCCTGCAGGGCCCGGGGCGTGACCAGCAGATGTGGAAGGCGTGCTCTGCCTCCTGGGGTCTTTCCAGCGCTGTGGCTTGGCTGGCTGGCTGATGCAGTGGAGCTCCGGGATATCAGCCCAAAATCGTGGCTGAGGCGCGGTCTTGTGCACCATCCCGCCTCACCGCCAGCGCCTACCTCGGCTGTCAGACCTTAGTCATCGCTGGGATGCTAGGGTATGGCAGGCATCCCGTGCTCAGCCAATTAGCAGTTTGTGCCCAGGTGATGGGTAAGGGACAGATGGTGCAGGCAGTCACTCCATCTGATGTTCTCTATCTAGGGTGCAGAAAGAGGGAAGATCATCCTTCAAGACTAGCAGGGAAGTAGCACAAGCGGTTTGGGTGACACTGCAGTTTGGGGCGACACACCCTTAGCAGACTGAAGAGGGAGTGTGACTGGGTAGCGCTGGGGGTGGAATGGGGCCTGCAAGGCCTTGGGTGTAGGGGCTAAGCTGCTTAGATCATTCCAGTACTGAGGATCTTGCCTTTTGCAGAGATCAGGAAGGCTTGAAAAACCTTATTGGCAGGTAGAAGTCTTTTCTTACTTGGGCAATGGAATATGTGGAAATCCAGAGGAGCCTGGTGCATGGTGTTCATTTGCCATCTCTAGCCTGAAGGCCGATGGCAATGAGGCCCCTCCTGCAGGTGTCCTTCAGTCCTCCGGGCAAAAGCAGCAGTAGACACTGAGTGGCTGCTGTGTGACCTCTGGCAGCGGTCACATCTGGCGTTGTTGGTATCAGTTAACTGCTGCAAGTGCAGCTCCAAGTGGTGAGAGGGCCGGGACACCCCACTCAGGTGTCCTGTGGTACCTTGGCAAATTCAGGTGGACTGGTTCTAAAGGGGCAAGGGAGAGTCACATCTGTCCTCCCCGCAGATGACTGTCCCGTAACTGAGGTAGTCTCTGCCTCCAACATCGCATCTAAGTTTGAGTTCTTGAATTCAATTCCCAGTGGAGGGTTGGAGGTGGGGGGTGGGGGGTGGGGTGGGGACACAAAAATAGTTAAGACATAGAAATGGACCCTTTACATTTTCCTATAAATCACTTTTCTGCCAAAGTCAGATGTGATTTTTCTCTCCATGTTGAATTGTGAAGTCTTGGCCCGAGGTACTTGCATCACTTCAAAGGTTTCTAAAAAGAATGGTGGCAATCTTAAGGTTGCTGGAACACAAAACAAAAAGGCGTTAAGGCTGACATTTGACAACTTTGAGAATGTAATTTCTTTAATATTGGAAAAAAAGATGCCCACAGTGACTGGAGCTGGTGGTCATTTAATCCAGTTAAGCCTTGCCCCAGGCCCAGCTCAGTCCAACTCCTGCTGACACACTATGAGCAGAGCAGACTAGACCTACATCGCTTCTCACCTAAACCTACAAGATGGGTGTAACTCTACATTACTGTGGTTGAATCCAGAGCCTCGGATACAGTGAGGAGTTCAGCATCTTGTCCCCATGAATTCTTTAAGGACGTGCATGGAACTGGGTGGCAGTTTCAGCTTGTTCCCCCACTCTTAGGCTTGGGTCTCCAGGAGTTCCCACCTGGAGTTGGGGGATTTGTTGGGGCCTTGATAGATGGGACATTATGAAACATGCTGGACATATGTTCTTTTGTGTGGAAGCTGAAAGAAAAAAGTCCATCTGAGTTTGCAATCACTAAAGGCTAAGTGGTGTGTTAGTGTGGAGAGACACAGTAACTGGGCATCAGAACACAGAAGAACAATTTCACGTTCACAGCAGGGAGAGGTCCAAGCTCCTAACAGCCATGTGTTTATGAAGTACTAGAAGTTCTAAGGCCCCAAACATAAATGGCAAAGGGAAGCAAATGCACCCCAGTTAGACCAGTGTGTCGAGCTATCCACCTGTGCCCTCCTGGTATGTATCATAATTGTTAATGGTGACACCAGGGTCCTCTAAATCAGACATTTATAGCTTAGTTCTTAGGCTCCTGCTGCAAGTGCTTCCCATGGGAAGCCGTGATCCTATGTGCATGAGAATATGCATGCCTTATTTAAGGCCGCCTTTTCAGAAAGTACAGATTACACATAGGAACAGGTCATTTTGTCAAGTTACTGACTTTGGCACTGCAGTACTATGAAGTTATTTGAGGCCTCATGACTCAGCTGGAGTCAAGAACAATACTTCCGGTTTGAGGCCTGAGAACCCAGGCACCCTCCGTGCTTCTCTGCAGTGGCTGTAAATGCATGGGCAGAAATGATCAGATGTGCTCAAGTGCAATAAACACAAGTACCCTTCCATCAGTCAAGACCCCAAGGACAGACAGCTGGCTTGGAGAGATGCCAAGGACACTTACCAAGCTTGAGTAGACTTTTGCAGGGAATGAGAACCAAGCTTTTCTTTCTGGCATGGTGGGGGACTTGTAACTCTACTTTACCCTATCCAATTACACCATTTTGATTCAATGGAAATAGCCACATCATAAAAACGTATAACTTGGCGGGGGTTGGGGGAAGGACCCCAAAACTTGGTGCTACAAGAGAAAGCGACAAGCTGATGGCTCTAGTTGTTGCTGTCTTTATTGAAGTGCACCCTGTGTGTTACCAGGAAGGAGTAAATGCTCACAAAGAACAGTGTTTCTTACAGAGACCAAACCCTGCTTGGCTTTAACTCTTAGTCCTGTGGTAACAGCAACCAAGCGCAACAATGTTTCCATCGTGGTTCCGCCCAAACTCTCCAAACCAGAAGGAAAAATTGTAGCGCCAACGTGGCTGGCCTGAGAAACAGGCAAGAAAGTTCTGCAAGGTTTCATGTTACAAGTTCAAAACAAGACACCCCATGGCCACTTACAGCTTCTGTGCCAGGCCACTAAACAAATGCAGGCACGCTTATGCCCTCTAACCAATGTAGAACCAAGAACTTCATATTTTCCAGATTTCAGCTCCAAGTATGGCTTCTAGAAATGTGGGAGTTAAATGTAGACAATGAACTCCATGGAACAAGAAAGCCGTTTTGTGGTCATTTAACATTAGCGCCACTAGAAATTTAATTATCTTTTTTTTTTTTAACCATCCTTACAAATCAGCCCATTTAATACTAAAGGTCAAGACCTTCTTTTAGAATTAAAAAGAAAAGAAAGTCAACAAAATCAAAATTACATTTTAACATAGTTTTTTCTCCTAAAAGACAAAACCCCTCCAAGAAACAAAAACCATGTACATTGCTGGCCGAAGGCAAAGTATATTTTGAAGGTAAACATGCTATTGGTTCAATACACACACAAGATAATCCTGTCCAAACTGTTTAGATTCCTTAATATGGCCACTACTGGGGAACTCGGAATCTTGATGTGCATGATCTGATAATGCTGGGGGTGGAGGAGTTGGGGGGCTCTTCAAAGAGGTTTCTTTTAAAGACTTGAAACTATGTGTCTGCTAGAAAACCTGTGCTTCTGAAAAAGCTTTACAAACAGAAGAAAAACCCATTCCTACTGGAGAGTCAAAATTGTCACGAGAAAAAAAAAATGTTAACAAGCCCTGGGATACATTAGTCCAGAAGCCACAGTGTTAGCAGCCACAGTGGCTTCAGATCCACAAAGCATAAAGTGGGATGCAGCATTAACCTGGGAAACAAGAGTCCAGCCTCCCCCATTGCAGCCCCAGAAATGTGCTCGGGCAGGTGAGGGACTCATGAGAGCCACAGGCAGGCCTCACACGCAAGTCATGCACATCAAAACCAGGGGCTGGCTGGCTTTATCTCTTCTTAGGGCCTCCCAATGGCTCCAAGGGTGTATGTGTGTGTACGGGGGTGTCCCCCTAACCCTCTCTTCTGCACTCAGGTGTGGGTTTCTGTGCTAGGTTCCTGCTAGGCAGGTGCAGTTAGTAAACAGTTTACAGAGATAGAAGCCTCCCATAGTGACTATGCTCACACTAATAAACTAGTATAGAAGACAAACCTGGAGCTGAGTTCCAAACCAGAGATAGGGCCACCTCCACCACCCCCACATTATCCTTCTCCTGAATATTTAAAAAGTTATGAATTTGGTCATTTAGTAGACAAAATAACTAAAAATTGAAATAACTAAAAACACTGCCAAACACTACATTTACTTTTTGGCAACTTTAGTGTCTAAGTTTGATGTCTTACAGAAAACCTTGGAATCTCCTGCTAAATGGATGAATTAACACATAGACAGCAGGCCAATTAACTCAGATGGGATGGTGGGGTTGTGGTGTTTGGCCCAAGGCTTTCCCAAACAGCCTAAGAGCCTTGAAGCTTATGTGAAAATCTGAAATGGAGTCTGTCCCTCAGGATTCTGTGTGGAAGGCTGTGCTGAACGCCCCATGGTGGCGTGCGTGAGGGGGCGGGGTGTGCGCGGGTGGTGGTGCGCATGCTTATCAAGTCCCAAGGCTTGGAGAGATGCACTGAAGCTTTTCCAATTTCCAGAACTTTCTTTTGAGTGAGCTACTGAGTCAGTTCCAAAGCTCGCATGAGGAAGAGAACAGTGGGCAGTCAGGGAGAAGCCCAGTGCTACTTCCTGCTCCTCCGTGGGGAAGCCTTTCTGGGGAGGGCACACAGGTCCTGCTCGTGGGTGGCCTGACTGCAGGAGGAATGGGAACACAGCAAGGTTTGCACCTCACTTAGTCACAGGGTGCTCTCCAGTGACTCACCACCACCAGCAGTGCGCGCTGACAGCAGTCCAATGCTTTTCTTTAGGTTCGCTCTTTTATGATGATATAAAAAGTCACACTTGCTTCTTTGATTTTTGTCACCACTGAAATGTGACATTTCAGACTTCCAAAGATAGATTGTGCCACGGACCGGGGTTTCTCGCGGGGGTCCCCTGCTCCGCGGAACGAGGGATTCTGGCCAGGTGGGCAAGGGATTCGGCTTTGACAAACAGACTACACACGGGTGGTGTAAAAT
>NW_022196897.1:57488070-57500373 GCF_008632895.1 Mastomys coucha
GTTTGGGGTGCCAGGCAACAATGCGGAGGCAGGAGGCTGACTTTCCTTGAAGTTTTTGCCTCAAATACTGCCTTCACGCAAAGTGTGCGTGGCAGATTGGTCTGTCTGTCCACCTTTCATAGGCCTGGCCTGGCTGGCCCTGGGCTTCAGCTAATGCTCCTGCCTCGATACATCCCTGACACCCAGGTTGCAGGTATGTGTCACTATGCCCAGCTTCTCTCCTTCCCTTCTGATGCATCACTGAACATGTGGCTCTGATACATCAGCTTTCTCTGTTGAAGAGCAGACCCTCCGTCCGTCTTACTTGAAACGACTGTTACACAGGAGGACGAAGAAAGAGCACAGAAGAGCTTCTGAGCAAGCAACATAACTGGCCAAAGCAGGGAGGGTCCTTCTAGCCCAGTTCTGGGTATTTCCCTCCAAACTCCTCTGTTTCCTAGTCACTCATTTGCTCACTTTCCCTTTTCCGGGACTCTAATCATCTTTTCCTTGAAACTTTATTTAAACATCGAGAAACTACTTTTTTTCTTGAAGGAATTTAAATTATCACAAGAACCAAAGGGGACTGCTCTTTGTGAATGAGTTTTCTTTCTTTTCTTTTTTTTTTTTTTAAAAAGGCAGCGATTCTGGCTTTTACTAAGTTCTGGGCATAGTTCAGAGTGCAGTGACCTTTACTCCACACAGAGAACCTAGACAACAGCTGTCAACATCCTGCTTCCAAACTGTGATGTTTCTGTGCCCTGTGCTGCCTGTGCAAGTGATCTACACCCGAGCTGAAGGCCCAAGAGGACTCAGGCCAGAGCTGCACACCCTGCTATTCACTTGACACTTTCTACCATTTTGGTTCCGTTTTACGAAAACAGATTTTGAATTCGGTTTATACACTCAAATCTTACCTATTGAAAAAAAACAGGGTGTCTTAGTGTGGGAAAGCTCTCCTAAATAAGGCCAAAGTCAACTATGACCAGAGAGCCTCTGGGCTAGATGCAATATGTGAGACTCCTTTCTTTGGCAGAGCTTTTCTTTCTCTGGCCTTGTCTGGGGTATTCTAAGCCCCAATACTTGCCTTTAGCTGAGGAATGTCATTTAGCCTTAATTAGTTTATAAGATCAATTTCCTTTCTCCTAGTCATTCAGCCATCATCTGAGATTACCGAAATGATTCCTCATACTAATGAGGCATTCCAGGTACCTCAAAGTCCTTAGTCCCCCAAAACTTTAGTCACCCTAAGTAAAACTGATCTGCCTACTGACAAGTGCTCCCAGTATGGTCATTCACTGTATGCACTCATGGGGCTTCCTAACCCCGAACCCCGTGACGTCTCTGCGATCTTTGCCCTTGTGGTCTTCGGGTTATATTGCTGTATAGAGACAACATGAACAAGGTGACTCTTATAAAGAAAAACATTTAGCTGGGTCTGGCTTACAGTTTCAGAAGGTTAGTGCACTATTATAATGGTGGCATGCAGGTAGACATAGTGTTGGAGAAACAGCTTAAGGTTCCACATCTTGATCCGAAGGCACCCAAATGGAGACTGTTCCACACTGGGCGCAACTGGGAGATTATGCATATATATGACTTCAAAGCCCACCTCCAGTGACAGACTTCCTTCAACAAGGCCACATCTACCCTAAACAAGGTCTTAATAGTGAGTGCCACTTCCTATGGGCCAACATAAACACATTAATCTATGGGGACCAAACCTATTCAAACTATTACACAGGAGTGAAGTAGTTCACACATATAATTCCAGCATTTTGGAGGCAGAGGCAGAAGGATTACTATCAACTTTGAGGCCAGCTTGGACTACATAACCAGATTTTAGATAAATTAATTAATGGGGGTGGAGGAGTAACTGGAGATGTACTTTGGGTGGGAAAGCCAACTCAGATACAAATGGACAAGCTATACACACTCAAAAACCACTGTAAAATGAGCCAAAATCCAAAAATTCAATTTAGAATCTAGCTGTCAAAGCAGTTTTGGAATTAGGCTAAATATTCAAAACACTGAAATTTAGTGTATTCAGAGAAAAAATTATTTAAAAAACATGGAAATTTACAGTGAAACTAGAGAAGGACCTGATGTGTTTGTTCACATTTAAACTCAAGTTCTTTTGTAGGAAAAGAGGGTGGCCATAGGGAAAACCAACCACGTGTCTCCCACCCTCAACATATACATCATCATGGTAACTTCTGCACTTCTTTCAATTCATGTGTTTATTAAAGTGCGTATACTTACTGTTTGTTTTTGAGGGGTGCAGTATGCTGGGGATTGATCCTACATGGGTGAAGCACAGAACTCTCCCAGGGAACTACACCCCCAACCTGTACAGCTACTTTCAAGGGAACTGTACCCCCAACCTGTACAGCTACTTTCAAGGATGAGAACTGTGGACTTTACCCACAGTCAGTGCTGATTCCAGAAGACAAGAAAACAACTAGTACCTCAGAACAGATGGGTAGAAACTGCCAGAGTAACATGGAGATTACTTAGCAGCAAGCACCAGCTCCTTCCAAAGGCGACTCTGGCTCACTGAGCCCAAGTATTAGTAGGCTACTTAAATCTACATGTGGAAAAACTTTACAAAACACTACGTTGATTCTTCTCTGATACTCTTATTTATATATTTTTTTAAACATCGTTTTTAACTTTAACAGCACGAAACACTTCATGCTTGTCTTGAGTATGCATAAGGAATTTATCTGCCTTTTAAGTAAAGGAGCTAAGTTATTCCCCTCAATCTTAAGAGTTCTTTGAATGTAATTTTCAGTCTTTACATTTTTACTGTCATTGTTTATTACTGTTTGGCTACATTCTCTATAATTCCAGCAGCATCTTAAACAGACAATGTGTCTATGTACAATGAAAAAAACAAACAAAATGGCTTGCAACACCAGGTAAGAGCCACAGTTTAACTGTACATGTTAAGGGGCGTCTGGCAGGGATAGCCTGTTTTCTGCACCATGGACAACTTACATGTAAGTCTCAGCATTATGAATGTGACAATAAAGAAAAAAATCCTTACAAGAATGAAATACAGCATCCCAAGAAAATATTGATTTCTACCACACAAGGCAGTTAGAAAATGTTCACATTTTAACGAATCTGTACAACCACAAGAAACATTCTATGGGACTATCATCCCACCTTGATGCTAAGAACTTTCTAGAAATGTAGAATAACCATGAACAATTTATAAATCTAGTTTCTATGTGTTCCACAGCTCTAGAACCTAAAAATCTGATTTAAAGAACTCAATATGCCCAACATGGATCATTGTACATGCCTTGATTGTTAATGAGTGCCTGCTTTTAATATCTCTCTATGATGTACAGTCAACTTGTGCCTTCAAGGTCATTCAATTTTTTATAGCAAAAAAGCAATATCATTTAGCAGCAATTAAAGCGCCTTCAAGAAGACTTAAAAAAAATACAATATCCAATTAGAAAAGCCGTATTTTTAAACATTTGTACAAGAATAAGCTGCTGAAACTCAGTAATTGTAACCGACATCTGTACAGTAGTTTACAATAGAGCCAGAAGGGAACTCATCATCATCCTGCGTACAATTGGCCTGCTTCTGGTTACACAGTCTCCTGTTTTAATGAACTAGGCCTGGAAACAAAAGAAAAATGCCTGCTAATTCTAAACCTCTGAAAGCCCTGGAAATACTATCATTTAGTAACTTCAACTGATTTGAAATAGGCAGCTCTTTGTGTTAAACGTATAAAGTGTCCAGAAATGACAGCTCGCCTTTAACACAACCAGTTAAGAGGGGTGGAGGTGGGGGTAGGGCGGCGGACCACTGACATGTGATTTCGAGGTACAACTTGGTAAAAGCCAGAATAGGCAAATGACAAAGTCTCCAACTCTCCAAAGACCCTAACTCTAACATTTTGTTATAAAACACAGCGGCTGCTGTCACTCAGTTCTCGCTTTGGTTTCTGTAGATCAGCTGCCGAGTGCTGACGCTGTACCAGGCACTGTAGCTCCCGTGTTACAAATGTCTCATCATTTTTCTGTGTGTTCTTAAATAATGAAAAACTACCCTTCATATTACAACTCTCTGGTAACAATCAAATATATTTAAGTATTATAAACGTTATTTACAGAGTCCCCTTGTTCTACTGTAACATGGTATTCCTGTTTTGTGCTGCTCCAGGGCAGTGAGGAGTTAGTGTGTTCTTAGTCACTGTCCATGATCCATTCTCACACAAAGGATTCCATGGAGAGCTTTAGTTCACAAACTCTTCTTAACCATGTCCAATGTAAAAAAAAAAAAAAAAAAAACCATAAACACTCAAATGCACTCAAATTCAAGTATGCATCTGGAAGTCAATCAAAGAGAAGAGATCATGCCAATCTTAGAGGAGTCAGTAAGTAATTATGCTTGAAGAAGGAGGTGTAGGAGTTGCTGTCAGCCCAGACATATGTAGGTTTCCTGAAGAATTTGATCTTCTCATGTGTGGCAGAAGGTATGGGTCATTTGCCAGCTGGTGCACATCAAATCGATCTTCTTTTCGGTAAGCTAAACAGCGTCTTATGAAGGCCTGAGAGAGAGAGAGAGAGAGAGAGAGATGGCAACACAAATCATCTCCTACCTTCCAAATACCAACCCACCAACTCCCACAGAAGCAAGGACACAGCTAGGACTAGAAACAGATCAACCTGTAAAGAAGTTCAAACCATAAGAATTTTAGGGGGTAACAATGACATATTTTCCTCCAATTTCAACCCTCCAGTGTGGCACCCCTAGGCACATCATAGCCTCAAACAGTATTGCTTTCCTTGGATGTATTGCTGTAAAATTTTATTTCTACTTAAAAAATTCTTTATTTTCAGTTTATTTTTATTTCATGTGCATTGGTATTTTGTTTACAAGTCTGTCTGTGTGAGGACGTCGGATCCCCTGGAACTGGAGTTATAGTTGTCAGCTGCCATGTGAGTGCGGGGAATTGGACCGAGGCTCTCTGAAGAACAGCCAGGGTGCTTAACCACTAAGTCTTTCCAGCCCTACAAAATTCTTAATATATCTTTTGTTTGTATCTTTTTGTGACTCTAATCATATTTTGTTATCAGTTTTGTTTTGCCAAATTGTAAGAAGCCACTCTTAGCCTTCCTCTCTTCCTCCATTCAGCATGACTGTCTTTAAATGAAGATCACATTGACACAGAAGTCTCATTAGGGCTTCTGTTTCCCAGGTCAACTCTGCATCTTTAGATTTTATTTTTGTTTTTTGTTTTTCTTTTAAAACTAGTCTACATAGTGAGTTCTAAGCCAGACAGGGCTATATAGTAAGATCTTGTTTCAAAAACCAACAACAAAGCCCCCAAAACCAACCCCAACACTAAACCAAATACCATTATGTTAAAGAAATATATAAAATACATATTGTTAATTTATTGCTAAATTATTACAACCACCAAGAACTGTGTCTCACACCTAAAATACTAGCCCTTTGGAACCTTGTAGCAGGAGGGTTACTGTGAGGGAGATAGCCTATGTTAAATATTTAAGGCTAGCTTGGACCAGAGTAAGACCCAATCTCAAAAAACTAAACCAAACTAGCCATGGTGACACACACCATTACTCCCAGCACTCAGGAGACAGAGGCAGGCAGGTCTGTGAATTTGAAGCTGGTCTGCTTTACACAGAGAAACCTTGCCTTGAAAAACCAAAATAAAAGAAATAAAAACAAAATCCCAAACTAAAAAACATGATACAAAACCAATCCAATGAAGATTTATGGATAATTTCTAATAAATGAGAGTTCACAAAGCCAGCATTCTTTAATTATGAAGGAAGCTCTGACTGTAATCACCTGTAGTTATTTATTATTATTATTATTATTATTATTATTATTATTATTATTATTACTACTACTACTACTACTACTACTACTACTACTACTACTACTACTACTACTACTACTACTATTTGAGACAATCTCACTATGTAGGATGGACTGGAACTTACAATGTAGGTCACATTGGTCTCAAATTCATAGAGATCTATCTGCCTCTACCTCTTAAAATATTGGGATTAAAGGTCAATTTTTCTTTTTCTTTTTTTTTTTTTTAAAGGTTTATTTATTTATTATATGTAAGTACACTGTAGCTGTCTTCAGACATCCCAGAAGAGGGCGTCAGATCTCATTACGGATGGTTGTGAGCCACCATGTGATTGCTGGGATTTGAACTCAAGACTTTCAGAAAAGCAGTCAGTGCTCTTAACCTCTGAGCCATCTCTCCCAGCCCTAAGGTCAATTTTTCTTATGGCCTAGAGTACTTACATAAGAAAATATACCAATTCTGTGGTTTTGTCTTACGGATTTTTAATAGGATTCCTAACAGTTATAGAAAAATAATCTCTGTGGAAGTACACACATGAAGGGATGGGCACTGGAAGCACAGGCACCGTCAGGAAAGGCTTGCTCTAGGGAGCTCTAGTTCTCATTACCAAGCATGTTACATATGCAGATTAGAAACAGGTTTCCGAATGGACTGACTGGATTAGCCTCTGACCCAGTGCACCATAGCACAGAGAACAGGTGTGATATCAGCAGGAGACTGCTGTGTTTGGCACAAGACTCTAACTAAGCAGGGTGTTTTTTGTATGCTGTGGTTGTTTTCTCACTTTACAAAAAAAGAATAACATACAGTGTGAATGAAAGCACTATAGAAATGATAGCCATTATTACGCCGACTCTTCTGTATTCTTTAAACTTACTGTTTTATTTCATTTTGTCTGTATGAGTGTTTTACCTGCATGAGTATCAGTCAAGTGTGTGTGTCCTCGTGGAAACAAAGGTGTCAGATTCCCTGCTCTTACAAGGGAGTTACAGGACTTGGTAAAGTGTGTGGATGATAGGAATTGATTCTCTGATAGAGCAGCCAGTGCCCTTAACCACTGAGCCATCTCTTTAGCCCCTTTTTTTATATACTTAAGTATCTCAGCATTGCAAGAGGCAGACTGAATAAGATCTAAAAGTAATAAAGGGCCCAGATGTTGTGGTTTCCTCTAACTTTTCAAAGAAATCAAGCTGCTACGCACACAGACTAAGGAAGAATATCGAGAGCTTGAAGATGGAAACCAGCACATTCAAGACTGAGCAGCCATTCCCAGAGCACAGCAGCAGCCCTGCTGTGGCCACCATTCCTGCCGCTGTGGTTATTGAAGCACTGACCACATTGCAACTACAGGCCAGACATGTCACAGAACATTATGAGATTAATACCTTGGCTTCACTGCTTACAACTGGTTTTACAGGGAACTGGACTTCTGTAGCTTTTAGTATTGTGTTTTCCTGTAGAATGTCTTGTTGAGATTGATTGTGACCAAATGGCTTTAAAAAAAAAAAAGAAGAAACTATTAAAATAAAATATTTAAAACAAAGAATCACCATTGAGCCTACCACAAAAAATGATTTGTATGTTAACATTCTGTCCTCAGCTACTTGAAAGTTGGATGTAGTCTCACAGAAACAAAGATTATAGCTAAGAGCAAGCTGGAAAAACCTATTCAGTCAGTCTTCAGAAGATAAACCTTGTCTGACTGAGAAGCAATGAGGCTGTCATTCAAGTTATCAGGAGGAAATGGATCTAGATTTGGAGCCAGGAGGCCTGGGTTTCGAGTCAGGTTTTAACAACTCAATACAAGGTAGAGTGAACTGAGACCTTGAGCTGAGGCCTGGCCTGTGTGCAGATCTAATGGAGCATTTTATTTATTGACTACTGGCATGAGAGGGCTGCTCCTGGCTAGGTGGTCCTTGGGCAAACAAAACAGCAAACTGGACGAGCTAAACAAATCAGTAAGAAGTGCTCCTCTTACTGCCTTAAGTGGTTCCTGCCTTAAGTTCCTATCTTGGCTTTCTTCCATGGTGGACTGTAATTTGTAAACCAATCTGGAAACTCTTCCCTGTCCAAGTTGCCTTTGGTTGTAATGTTATTTTCAGCAACAGAGAGCTGCTGCACACCTAGACAGGTTTCTCTACCTCTCTTTTCATAGTGATGGACATTAGGCAGCAAACTAGACATTATCCATGACAACTCGTATTTTTGATTCTAATATTAATATTAATTTGGGGAAAAGTAAGTTTGATGGTATTCTCTGAGGAGTTTCAGGAGGAAATGGTGCCCAGGCCAGATGTCTGCAGGAGAGAGGAGGAGCTAAGAGAAGTAAGGAGTGACTGACACTGCAAAGAGCTTAAATCCAGAGTTACCAAGAAGGAGAGACAACCACATCAACTATTGAATAACTCTGACCCAAGGAAATAACCAAGAAATGTGCCTTTCCTTGGAAGGATCTAAACTGATTCTAAGTTAATGAAAATTTGCACATTTTTAAAAAATAACTATCACTTTAACTTTTGAAACTTAACTTTCTACACAATTGAAGCTGGTCTAACAACTTACTTTTCTACCGTAGAGGCACTGGAAGAAGATGACCCCAACCGACCACACATCAACCTTGTTGGAGATCTTCGGTGGCTCTTTTCCAACTACAAAGCACTCAGGAGGTAAATACCTGTAAGTGATGTAAAGAAAAGACACATGCTTAGTTTAAAACCTTCTACATCTTAAAGTGCTTATTTTGTTTCATTACACATAAACTGTTTCACCAATAAAAACCATGAGTCAAAGTTTTAATTCATTTGAACCAAAATATAACTTTGTAAGAAAATAATCATTGGAGATTGTGATAGTATAATTTAGGCTTCTAATAACAGAAGAAACACTCTCCTACCCACCTCAACCACTGTTTAAACTGCAGATAGTTCCTCTAAAATACACACCAGATAACAGATTCTCTCTTTTAAGCCACCCAAAGCCTTTAGTTATTCCAGAGCTAGGATCTCTCACTGTAATATAACTTAACCTAATCCACAATAAAAGTGGCAAAATCTGCAATCATCTTTATCTCCTATTACAGCAAACTGGTTAGTCAAGTCACTCACTTACCTCTGGCCATGAGCTTTCTCTGTTGCCCACCACACAGAACATGGCTCTCTTCCCCATGTCAGGGGAAGGTGATATGTGCATCTACGAAAGCACCAGTGCTCCTTGCACTAGACTGTGAGAAGTGCAAGGAGCTTTGGTTTATTATGCAGTTTCAAGTACTACCAGTTAGTGTATGAAATATACCAAGCATTCAAACACTAACTTTTAAAATTTAAAACTGCTACTCATAAATTCATATTTTGATATGTCAAAGATAAAAATAAGTTTGCTGTCTTAAGTTATAAGTAAAACAATCTATCAGAGATGGAAACATCTCACAACTCAAAACTTTGACAAATTAAAAATAGTAATCACAGGTAATGTCGTTAACTGTGGCTCACTTAACTTAAAAATATTCAGTTCTAGCTGGGCAGTGGTAGCACAGGCCTTTAATCCCAGCACTTGGGAGGCAGAGGCAGGAGGAGTTGGAGGCCAGCCTGGTCTTCAGAGTGAGTTCCAGGACAGCCAGGGCTACACAAAGAAACTGTCTCGAAAAAACAAAACAAAACAAAAATTCAGTTCTATACTATTCGAAAGATGTCTCTCCATGTATGACTAAAAGGAACATGGCTCTTGAGCATCTTCCCACACAAAGGGGTACATAAGCAAGTAAGCAACTGTAGAAACAAGTCTGTAGGTGGCAAATCTGACTGCACTGGACATCAGTAAGAGAAGAAATGAAACTGACGTTTCCTAAGTGATATTGACATCAATTTTAAATTTCTGTAGATGACAAGTATTTTGTAGATGTGTATTCTGAAAGAATCATCCTAGCCCCAAACACACAGTAGTAACTCATGGCACTGTAGTGATAAATTATTAAAGCGCACTAGGCTCCCAGCAGGTGCACTGGCTGCTCTGCACCCTGGTGGGCGAGAGCTCTCTGCCCACCAGGTATAGGACAGACTTCACTATGAAGGAGCAGGCAGGTGAGACAGTGAGAATGTAGATGCAAAGGGAAAGCAGCCCCATGGTGGGTGGTGGTGGGGCTGCCCAGAAGGGAGCGGGGCAGCAAAGACAAAATAGAGATTTAGAAAGTGTTAATTCAGGAATACCAGAGGGGAGTGTGTGCTAGCCACGGGGAAGATTGGAAATGCCCAACCATTGAGCAAGTTAAGGCTTATTAAATATAAAGGTTGCGTGCACGTGTGTTTTCATTCACAAGCCCAAAGAGCTCTTGGATGGGTACAGAACTGAACATGCACTCACTGGGAGCTTAGTGCAGTTTAACAATTTACCACTTTAACACTGAACTCATTTTTTTTTGGATCAGTTTCTGTAGGAAATATATTCTGTTGTTTTTGAGACAGGTCTCACAATATAGCCTTGGTTGGCCAAGAACTCACTCTGTAGACCAGGCTGACCATCAACTACAGAGATCTTCTGCCTCTATCTTCAATGGCTGGGATTAACAATGTGTACCACCACATCTGGCCTGGAAATAAGTCCTATGTCTCTGCATAAGAACATTATGACTGCTGTCCTGCACAGCTCCTAAAACAAGACTTCCTGATTCATGCCCACCTGTAAGAGGGACATTTCCTCCTGCTGTTCAACAATAGTGAAGACATGACAGGAACCAACAACAACTATTCTACTGAGAAGGAAAGCTGCTCAGGCCTTCAAGATTTTGATTGTAAAGAACAGCCTTGTCATTAAAAATGTACAAGACTTCTGATTGAGACTATTAACTTTTAGGAGACTACAAGCTTGAGAGACAATTCTCTTCACTGTGAAAGAAGTAACTATTTAGGTGGCACCACAGGCAGATGATACGACTTGCATGCGGCTTACAAATAATCCATATATATGACTAATGCCTCTTCAGGCAAAGTCAACACGACTCAGGGGAACGGTCAGCCCGGACCCAAGCACACTCCACGTGGGCTGCCCTGGGCCCTCAACAGTCAGCTGGAACTTGCAATCCTGTTCAATGAAGTTGTATGCAACTCTCTTTCCTGCAAAATCTCCCTTCTTGCTAATCTCATTTGAGAACCAGGTTAGTTTTGAAAATGTTAGTCTATGTTCCCCGCTCTGGCAAACTTGAGTAAGTTTGAAAATGCACACTGCCATGGGTTTTGTAAATGAGCCCCTGCTGGTGAGTTTCATGATCACTTGAAAAAAGCTCAGGTCACGGAGAGTTTGGGATCCTGCCTTGACTTCTTTTTGAATATTCTCTCTCTCTTTTTTTTTTAAATTTATTTATTACAAGTACACTGTAGCTGGCTTCAGATGCACCAGAAGAGGGCGTCAGATCTCATTACAGGTGGTTGTGAGCCACCATGTGGTTGCTGGGATTTGAACTCATGACCTTTAGAAGAGCAATCAGTGCTCTTACCTGCTGAGCCATCTCACCAGCCCCAGCCTTGACTTCTTTTCATGCTGAACAGTGCTGTGGGAGTGTAGGCCAAGGAAACCCTTTGCTCCTGTTTTTTGGCTGTAATGTTTCATCACAGCAATATTAACCTTAAGACACCTAGGTACATTCAGAATAACTTTTACATTTAAGAATTAGTTCTATCTAGATTTATAGCTACATAAAGAAATTTTTTTAAAAAAAAAGATTGATTATTTATTTATTTATTTACTTATATGAGTACACAGTAGCTATCTTCAGACACACCAGAAGAGGGCATCAGAACCCATTACAGATGGTTGTGAACCACCATGTGATTGCTGGGACTTGAACTCAGGACCTCTGGAAGAGCAGTCGGTGCTCTTAACTGATGAGCCATCTCCAGCCCCCATAAAGAAATGTTTTGAGTCAGGTGTAAAACCTACATATATGCTGAGTTTATCTACAATCTACAATTAACAAACTCTATCATTCATACACACACACACACACACACACACAATCACAAAACCTCTACAGAAGACCTGAGGTTCACAGCTGTTGTTATTTGAAACAGTCAGGATATTACATCAGCAAAAGTAGTTACTCAGATCATAAACACCATTCACTCAACACCCCAGAAGAACTCATGAATTCTGATTCACACTACAAGTTCCTGCATATTAAAGTTATATGCAGATGCCAAGCCATTCTTTTTGCCTATTTTAGATTTTTGCAGTTAAGAATGCAGAAAAGAATACTAGCCACAAGACTCTCCCTCTCAATTCCAAGGCGTAGGATCAGTGCCTTCAACACAACAATCTCAAAGAATATTTGAAAATAAAACTAAACATTCATAAAACATGGGAGGACTAATTTAAGTAGTTTACTAATACATTTACCAGTAAGTGCCTGCCCCTTGGGAAGTCAGATCCATCCCATCAACACCATAACTATCATCATCCAT
>NW_022196897.1:57501074-57521791 GCF_008632895.1 Mastomys coucha
TCTCCAGCTTTTATTAAGCTGGTGGATCTTCACAGCAGCATATCTTTGCTCATATAAGTCAAACGCCTACAGTTTAAGGCAGACAACAATCACACATGACACACCAATCAAACAACTACAGACTTTAATTTTGGTGATAATTTTTGAGATAACCAGTGACCATCTCTAGACACAAATGTCATGCCAATGAGAACTAAAGACTCAACATAAACTTTCACATTCAGTTTCATTAGATGCTAACATTTTGAATCACAATAAAACAATGAAGCTAGCATTCTTTTAACTATGGACCCACTCCTTCACATGTGCAGTTCTGTAGGGAGCAACCAGTGGCACAAACAGCTATGACGCTTTTCTGTGTGCCAGAGAAGACAAAGTGTTTTTAATCTATCTTTTCTTAGCAACTTTCTGCTTTTTACTTTTTTGAAAATTAATAGGTTCTTTTAATTTTAAAGTTATTTTTATTTATGTATATGGGTGTTTTGCCTCTGCTATCTGTGCATTTGTGCATGTAGTGCCTGCAGAGGTCAGAAGAGTGAATTGGGTCCTCTGAAACAAAAGTTACAAATGGCTGTAAGTTGCCCATGTAGGTGTTGGGAATTCAACATCTTTCTCTGAAAGAACAACCACCACTCAACTACTGAGATCTCTCTAGCCTCAATTAATATGTTCTTAATAATTTATCAATTACTGAAAAAAACTTCTTCTATTGTAAAATTATTTAATCTATACTTGAGAAGTAGCAAAATGAAAGTTTATGCACCCACCATCCAGTTAAAAAATTTAATCTATTCCTTCTACTATGTCACCATCCCTTTAGGGTAAGACAGTATGTGGATCTAAACCCAGGGTGTTGTGCAGGTTAAGGGAGTGCTCTACCATTAGATACTACCTCCAGTCATCTGACTATAATATTTAAAAAATAAGTTGGTAATTTTTCACTATTTATCTATAAGAGATAAAGCATTTAAAAAAATCATACCACCAGGCGGTGGTGGTACACGCCTTTAATCACAGCATTTAGGAGGCAGAGGCAGGTGGATTTCTGAGTTCGAGGCCAGCCTGGTCTACAGAGTGAGTTCCAGGACAGCCAGGGCTATACAGAGAAACCCTGTCTTGAAAGACCAAAAAACAAAAAAGCAAACAAACAAAAAAAACCATATCACCATACCATACCTAAGTATATCAGTATTTCCTAATCTAATCTGGTATATGGTTTATATTCAATTTTGTCAATTGTCTCCCCCCTCAAAAAAACTGCTCCAATTACCAGCCTTTACTTCATAAAGAACAAGAATATGATCAGTAATTTAAGTTTCAGATAATTTATAAGTGTTTTAAATCATGTATTTTAGTTTAGGTGACCTTCCTGTGACCTGAACTATGAATATATAAATATTAAAATTTTATTTATATGTACACAAATGCAGATGCCTGCAGAGGCCAGATGCATCAGATCACCCTGAACTGGGGCTAGTTACAGGGAGATGTAAGCCTTCCAACAAAGGTGTTTGAAACTGAACTCAGGTTCTTTGAGAGAGTAGTATATGCCTTTACTGTGACATTGCCCCCCCCAATAAATGTTTTAAACATCAAATGCTTTCAAAGACAATAGCTTAAGTTTCATGGTGACTTATATGCAAAGATGTCCTTTTAAAAAGCACTTAATAACTTATACATTTGTTAAAAGGAGGTCTCCAGACCTTATTGGCTTAGGCAGAAAACCAAACCAAACCAAACCACTTAGTTTAGCCGTGAATTTAATATAGTCCAAAGTTATCTGGGGGTCTCTGCATTGGGAGACTGACTTGGTCAGATTAGCCAGTGATCAGTGGCACCCCTGAGCAGTTGAGAGCAGCGAGACTTAGTGCAAGTGTGAGCACTGTCTTGGAGCCTCAGTCTTATGGACAGTTGAATGGCTGAGAGAACTGCATAGGTCAATAACAGAGCTTAGACCCTTGAGATATAAAAACAAAACCCACAATAAGCTCTTCTTTATAATGAGACTGAGGATAAAAAGTCCATCTAAAACCAGAAAACAAAAGCCAAGTTATTTCTTAACCACACCCCCTACATCAGCATAAAGAACAGAAAAACGTTACCTTATAGACTTCACTAAAGCCACCTCTTCCAAGCAGGTGAAGTAATAAGTATCTTTCATTTAACGTTGGATGATCTTTGAACCTTAAAAGAGCAGGGGCGAAAACTATTGAGGCACATGAAAAGAGTAAAAGAGTTCTGAGTACATTAATGCCCACTCTTGATTACTCCTAGCTTTGTCTGTTTTAGTTTCTCTGCTATTAATTTCAAAAACCAGTAGCTACTTCTATTCTCTCAGTCTTTCTACCTTTTTATCACCTGTTATTTTTTAGCACTTACAAACTGTAACTATAATAGCTAGCCTCTAACAGTATTCCAAAAACCATCAATTATGCTTGATAGGAAGCCCACTTCAGAATCCAGAAGGAGTATTTCAGGTGGAGGAATAAGAGATGGGACAGGGAAGTAGAGGTGGGGAGTAGATCACACAGGCATCCAATTCGGTACACTGTGTAAGTTTTCTGTGTGTACAGAGATGGCTGAGGAGGAAAACATCTCTGTTCTCACTCGGGCCTTCCATCATGTGTGACTATACAACTTACTGTGAATTATCCTCATTGTTTATTCTCTTAAGCTCTCGGATGTGAAGGTTCCGGACCCTTTCCAAACGCTCCAGTTCTGCCTGGATTTCAGCCTCTTCCTGAAGATGAAGAGAGGAAACTATAATAAGTCCTGTTTATTTGTGATATAAAAGGATATTTTATCCATGGATCCATTTTCACAGTGACAAGAACAATAGCGTATTACAAAGTACCACTGAGTTAGTTAGAAGACCAGAGTGTTCTCTCAGTGCCTCAGAGACAGCCATGAGCAAAAGACTATTGAGGCACCCGTCCTCTATCTAAGAGCTGTACAGGAATGCCCAAAATCTTCTGTACTCTGAGGAACATATTTTGAAAATGTCTACACTGAGTGATTGACTTCAAGGCAATAGAGAGCTGACTTATCACACAAAATGGGTTTCCCAATTTTAATTTAAGAGGAACAAATTTACTAGCACAAAACAAATGAAGGTTTTTTTTTATAATTAGTAAAGGGAGAGAGGGAGTAGTGCAACCTAATAAAATCTAGACTACAAATATACTTTGGATAAACCCTATAACCTTAAAGACACATTTGAGCAAACTTATGAACAGCAATGGTAGATCTTCAGTTAGTAGAGCAAATGAAGTCAAGTCCTCAAGATGTACTTCAAAAGTATTCAGTATATGCTGATACATGCATTTGCATATTTTGTAACACTTTTTTTAAAAAAAAGATTTATTTATTTCATGTATGTGAGTACACTGTGGCAGTCTTCAGACACACCAGAAGAGGGCAGCAGATCCCCATTACAGATGGTTGTGAGCTACCATGTGGTTGCTGGGAATTGAACTCAGGACCTCTGGAAGAGCAGTCAGTGCTCTTAACCATTGAGCCATCTCTCCAGCCCCTTGAAACACATTTTAAAAAAATAAAAAATAAATAAATAAAAATCAAAGATACCAAAGCATATCAAGCAAACAAACTCTGTCCCTCCTCACATACATATGCCTTTGTCAGTGTTAAGAACTATTTACAGATGGATACACAGATATGCCAAATTTGGTGGAGTTTTCTAGAAACATCCAATTTTAAAAATATTTTGAATAAAAGTATTTGTTAAGTAAATAAACAGATTATGGTAGCCTATTATATATATATACTATAATTATTAATCTACTGTAGAAAATGTAGACTAGATGTTATTTCTCAATAGTATAGTTGAACATCCTCTATTCCATTAGCTCCTTTACTTGGCATTAATAGTATCTTTGAATAGGAAGTCATGGGTGCACACCTATAATTCTAGCATATAGGAGACTATGGCAATGAAATTACAAATTTGAACATAATCAGAGATTCTTATAGGGAAAGAAGAGGAGAAGGAGGGAGACAGACAGATCATCAGAGATAGAGGGTACCCTTAATCTAAATATAAATTCTTGAGAACAAAACTAAATCTTCAAAGATCAAAGAACTAAATCCAGGGCCTTCCTCCTCATGACCTTTGTCATCCTGGAAACTGTCACATGTTGTCTTCTGACTTATACCAGTCCAACCACCCCCTGCCACCACCAAATGTCAAACAATTAAAAAAAAAAATCTATGTGTGTTTAAACTCCATGTTATTCTGAAAGTCACATCTTTATCATCATGTGTGTGTGTGTGTGTGTGTGTGTGTGTGTGTGTTAAGCAACACTCACTAGGCTCTGCAGTCTGAATTAGCATCCTTTCTTAGGCCTCTGTAACACTGGATTTAACAGGATAGAAACCTGATTACACCTGGAAGTTGTTATTCTTCTATGTAATTCAACTACTACTTTTTACAGAGATAGATGATGAAGATAATTAGATGACAACTTTAAAATATCAAGATAAATTTAAATAAAGAGCTATCTAGAGTCCTTCAAAGATTTTTCTATCATTTTTTGTTAGTACTGGAGGAAGAACACAGGGTCTCTTGCATAACAGGCAAGCATTTTAACACCGAGCTACATACACTCCTAGCCTTTAGGTTTTCTTATGTGATATCTTATAATTTGCTGTAGCTTCAGTCAGTTATTTTTGGCAGGTATTTAACAGGCTCTTATTATGTATTTCACATTGACCTCAAACCTACAAACACCAAGTGCTAAGAGCAATATCATTCAACATCAAAGACTCACACTGTACGAACATGAATTTTAAAGCTTTGGAACAATACATTTTGAGTACAGCTAGCCCGGTTGTCTTACTAAGGTAGAAAAAACTAGCCCTTTAGATAGGTAAAAGGTATGATAAAGCTTACATTTTAGCTCCACAATCCAGAAGAGGGCGACTGTTCTCTTCATATGACTGGCATTTGGTAAGCTAGTAAAAGTTCAAAGGGTCTGATAAAATGTACCAAGTCTAGCAGAATAGCAACTGGAATACCTGTTGCAATTTTATTTGGAATTACCACATGGGAATGCAATTTCAAGAGTGTATTTCCAGAAGTGTTGTCTTTTTAAATTCCATTTTATGTATATAGATGCTTTGTCTCCATGATTTCCTGTTCACCACATGCATGTCTGGTGCCTGAGAAGGCCAGAAGGCCTCGGACCCTTGGTACTAGAGTAGCAGATGGTTGTGAGCACCAGGTGGGTGCTGGGAATTGAACCCAGATCTTCTGGAAGAGGAGTCAGTGCTCTTAACTGCTGAGGCATCTCTCCAACCCCAGGAATTTAGTCTCAACTATAGAATTACAAGATTCAACACAAAATAATACTTTTTATAGTCTTCAGGTATTTATACAATAGAGGTAAACAAACATCTTAAAGTTTCTACAGGAAGTGTGAACTATATTTACACTTCCCATTTGGTAACCCAGTAATTCTCAAACCCTAAAACACTAGGACATATTCTAGGGGGATACAATTCTGCAACTTTAATTAATTTTTCCCAAATTTCACAGAGAAAAAGGTATATTGTTAAAGAGTAAATATTTATGTTTTCCCTTAAGTTCATACAGAGGCCTTAATTCTGAGTCTTTGGGACATAGTCAGGGATTGTTGAAAGTTATGAAGGTGAGGCTTCATGACAAGATAAGTGTGCTAATTAGATGAGATTCCTGCCTGACAAAACACACATCACCAGAGTGTACATAAGCCACGAAGAGTCTTCACTACAACCAATCTCTGCTAAAACCTGATCTAACATGAAACTAAGTAAAGACTTTTTTTTTGGCTCATGTGACCAGTCTGGTACTTTACTATTGTAGCCCAAGCAAACATACACATTCTTTTAAGCTAGTGGTTCTCAACCTTCCTAATGCTGTGACCCTAAAATACAGTTCCTCACATTGTGGTGACCCCCAACCGTAAAGTTATTTCATAGTTTCTTCAAAACTGTAATTTTGCTACTGTTATAAATCAAAATGTTAATATGTGATATGCAAGATGTCTGACTGGGGTTGTAACCCACAGGTTGAGAAGCACTGTGTAATAAGCAAATGCTAGAGGCAATACTGTCCAATAACATCTCCTCATAAGAAAGGCTGTGGCCCAGTTGGAATACAGCTGCATGATAAAAAACTAAGTTACCTTGCATCAGATAATTTCCAAAGGTCTGTTCTATAGGCTATATTCTCATTGCTTGAGAACGACATTAATCTTTTCCAGAAGTAAAACTGGTGAGTTCAGAAGTGAGAATGGTCTGAGTTCACAATTAATCAAAATAGAACCATATCTTCAAAACTCACAGAAAAACCAGGTCAAATTAGAATTTAACCACGTACTAAATTTCACTGGGCATGGTGGTGCACACCTTTAGTCCCAACACTCCAGAGGCAGAAACAGGCAGATTTCGGAGTTCTAAGCTGGCCTGGACTACAGAGAAAGTTTCAGGCCAGGAAAAGCTGAATAGCATGATCCTATATAAAAAATAAATACAGTTCGAATTCTGGTTTCAACCACTAGCTATTTAGTTACGTAAAGCATAAAGAATCTTAATGAAACAAGGATATTTCTGGAAATGAATTGGTCTCTGTAGGTAGTTACAGAGTAGAACAAACATTAGTAAGAACAGATATTAGTGGTAGGCTAGGTGATCAAACACAGAATAAATGGATGAATTCCTTCTCTATTCAGGCTTCTCTATGTAGCAACAGGCAATTTAACAATATGTCCCACACCTAAAACACATTTTTATATTCTGATATACATCACAAAAACCAAGCCATATAAACAGCAGATCGATACTGCCTGATAAAATGATCCACAAAATACTAAATTCATGAACAATAAGTCCATCCCACAGCCATTTCACCTGACAACTTGTCTCAACCTATTTTCCTTTTTTTTTTTAAATTTATTTTATTTTATTTTATTTTATTTTATTTTATTTTTGTTTGTTTGTTTTTTATTCTTTTGGTTTCTCTGTGTAGTCCTGACTGTCCTGGAACTCACTCTGTAGACCAGGTTGGCCTCGAACTCAGAAATCCACCTGTCTCTGCCTCGCAAGCGCTGGGATTAAAGGCGTGCCACCACTGCCCAGTTTTCAACATATTTTCAGAACAAACGTGTCTTACTTGTAGTTATCTCTTCTGACAACAGAATCACGATTCATGAGTCATAGCATGTCTACTCCAGTTTCTTGCCCTCTAACTCCTGTGTCCGTCCTCCCTCCCGCCCTCCCCCTTCTCTCTCTCCTCTCTCTCTCTTCTCTCTCTCTTTCTCATACATACACACACACACACACACACACACAGACAGACATCCACCAATTTTATTCAACTTTATGCTTATTGTGTAGAAACAAGCCAATAACCAAACAGTTACTACCAATACAAAGCAGGTCTGAATTTATCTCGACTGTCATACTTCAGTGTGACTGTGTAGATGGGGAAGAAAGGAGACACAGAGCTCTGGAAATCATGTCTACTTTCTTTTCTACCTATGCACATCACCTTTCTATTCTCATTTCCAATCCAGACATCCACCGTGACTGAGGGGAACACTTTCTTTCCTATGTGAGTTTAAGCAGCTTAGATACTACCCCTCCAACCTCATTGCTAATGGTTACTGATGTCCTCCTCTTCCCTCACTGTATGTTCTCCATTTCCTTCTAAGAGAGAAGTGTGTGAGGGAACTGGCGCATGTGTGTGTGTGTTTCATTCTCTCTTCAAATGCACAGATATATACACTGAAGCTTTTAACTGGGTATGAATGCTAAACAAGACAGGTTTGTTCTTCTACAAGTTTCTCCGTTTTGTGTAAACAAAGCAAAAATGCCATCTAAATAGCTGCAAATAAATGTAAGAATTCCAATGACTGGTAAATTTAAAATATAACATTTAGTATTTATTCTGCTGAACTGCTGTACTATAAGAGCAGGATCCCTTAAATGTTACCCGGGATACTGACACTGTCTAGCAGGCCCTTGAACAGTAAGTAGTACATGTCCAGAGCAGTCCTTTCTTCCAGGTCTCTACTTTCTTTGAACCTTTTTCAGGATATTGATGGACCATATAAGTGTAAAAAGATTAAACTTTCTACCTGACAATGGGAAGCGATCAGCTTTAACATACTCATTATGTGTGTGCATTTAAATGGCATAGATTTATAGTTTTGAATAGAAATGGCCAGTGGCCAAGAAATTGGCCTCCTTTTAGAACAGTTATTTCTAGAGCAAATTAAACAACTCAGCATGCTCTAAGTAAAGGAAACCTGACTTGCAATATTAAAGCAGCCACAACAACAACAACAAAATAAAAGAAAACCTTTTTGTTGAGCCTAACCCTGGCTATGTGATTGTATAGCTGAGGATGACCTTAAACTCCTAATCTTCCTTGGATAATATATTGCATCACTACCCCTAGATGCACTGGGGTTAGAACTCTAGATTCATACACACCAGGCAAATATTCTACTAGGCGAGTACATCCCTAGTCCTACAAAAACATCTAAATCTTACTGCTTAAACAAGTAAATTAATATTAAACACTAAAGAAAGAAAACTTTACCTCCAAATTTCCATTTTGGTGAGTGCCTATCATCTGGTGCCAAGCTTGGATGGTAAGAGCCAGACTGTCCCAAGTGTGTGTGGGGGGGAAGAGGGGACCCAACGGGGGCAGTGTGTGTGGGGGTGTCTATGAACAACAGAGAGGTTCCATCTATAGCTAGTTCTATGCTCTCCCAGCAGCCATCCTTCACAATCTACTCAGCTGTGACTAGGAAGCAACAGTAAGACAACATGCCAACTAAAGAATTCTAGCACACTTCTCAGCACCTTTCTTGCCCATACACAGCAAGAAATCAAACACCTCCTGACATTCTTCCTGGGCTTCAGTGTGACTTTTTAAAGCATGGTGCACTTCCTCCAGCATTCCCCTGATAACTACTCCTGCCTTCACCATGTATAAAAAACATAATGGCCTTATGTGAAAGAATTTAAGACCTCTTTAGGTTATGGCCACAAACACAGAAGTGAATAAACAGATCTAGAGAGTAAGCCATCTAATGTTATTCTGCTCATTATTTTCATTGAAAACTTAATGACAAGAAATGTCACATACAGAACTTATTTTTGTGATCATATTAAGGATTTGGTAAGTTGGATGATATTAAGTATTCTAAAAAGGCTGAAAGAGATACCAAAGTTGGTCAGGAATATGTGAAGTCAATTCACCTAAAACCAATGCCCTGCATTCTCCACTGTTCAAAAGGCTTGTAGGCAATCCAGTCTTGTCCGTTTCAACTGGCTGCATGTTCCACTGTGAGGAGTGAGAAAAGAGCTGTGAGCTTGTTCTCAGCCTGTAAAGAGGTCACCATGGAGGTTAGTACTGAAGCTGCTGCTGCCTGTCACTGCTTGTTTCTCTTTGCAGGTGCCAATATCGGTCAGAGAACAGGATGTCAGTGGCAGAGTTGTTGCTACACTGTTATCTCTTCAGAACGAGGCACAAGGAGAGATGAATGCCACATCGCAAGGAGCAGAGGAGAAAGAGAGAAAGAAATGGTGTCAGGTGGCATGCTGGATGTGATTCTGTTTCAGTAGAGACTGAGATGACTGTCAATTGCTTAGCTGATAGCTTCAGGCTGATACCTTTGTGTCTGCTGGTTCTTGCCTATCCCTGTTTCAATTACAAACTATTTATGTTTCCCCAATAAAACTTCTGGCACGTAATCAGGGTCTTAGAAATCTGTCTCTGTCACACAGACACACAGACACACGCACGCACGCTCACTCCCCATGCCAGCCTTACTATTTGGTATCTGAGACACCAAACTTTCTAGCATTCTCCTAAAATAATCACATATTTAAAATGTAAATGTGAGGGGCTGGAAAGGTGGCTCAGCAGTTAAGAGGGTTAAGAGCACCAACTGCTCTTCTAGGAGTCCTGAGTTCAATTCCCAGCAACCACATGGTGGCTCACAACCATCTGCAATGAGATCTGACGCCCTCTTCTGGTGTATCTGAAGACAGCGACAGCATACTCATATACATAAGGTAAATAAATAAATCTTAAAAATAAAATAAAATGTAAATGTGAAAACAAGAGAACAGTGAGTAAGCTACTGTACATCTGTAGTCCCAGAACTTGGGAGGTAGAGACAAGCAAATCTCCATGAATGCCAAGCCAGCCAGAACAAGCTCAAAATACCAACAACAGAAACTAGAGAACACAGAATGTTCACACTGTTCACATTATAGACTTACTGTGTCAAGACACAGTAACTGTTCCTGAAAACTTACAGTTCTGTTTCCTTATTAGTCTAGGATAGCAGAATTACTAAAATATACATGCTTTATATACTATGACTAGAGAGACATTTTAGGGAATTGTTTCATTGTCTGTTGATTTCACTGAAAACACAGCTATTTTCAATTCCAGAAAAACTATCTCATTCTACAAACAGCCTATAAGAGTTTTGTTAAATCAGAGGAAAAAAAGTTTATCCATTATTAGAATTTACTAATATAGTAAAAAAAAAAATACTAGGCTAGTATAAAAAAAAGGATCAACAAGTGTATGGTTTGATGATACTCCTAAATCCCTACATTTCAGATGGGACAGAAATATTTAAAATAGTGAGCTGTAGTTGTTACTTTACCATGTGAGTATGTACATGTGTGCAGGTTGCAGGTAAATGTCTGTGTATGCTTCTGTAAGTCAGAGGTTGACACCCGTATCCTTGTCAATTACTTGCTACCTTTGTTTTCTAATTTTTAAATGTGTGTGTGTGTGTGTGTGTGAGAGAGAGAGAGAGAAAGAGAGAGAGAGAGAGAGAGAGAGACAGACAGACAGACAGAGAAGTGGAGGGGACATTTATGTGGAGTCAGATCTCTCCTTCTACCTTTATGTGGGCTTGGGGGATTGAACTCAGACCATCAGGCTTACATAATGAAAAATATTACCTTCTAGGCTATCTCTCCAGACCCCTACCTAAGGTTTTGAGACAGGGTCTCTCACTGAACCTATGCTGGCAGCTTGGGAACTCCCAGGACCCACCTGTCTTCGCCTCCTGGCACTAGGGTTACAGATATGTTGCTGAAATCACATTTTATTTGGGTGCTGAGAATCCAAAAACTATTTTAGTTTTTTTAGTGAGCACTAGTTTGAGGGAGTTTGCATAATTACTGGTAGCAAAAATGAGTATATTTTCCCTTGAAGTCATTTTGGGAGAAATGGAGTCTTATATACAGTTCTGTTCTATGTAAATCTTAAGATATTTTTTGATAGTTACTTGGAGGCTGGAAAGATAGCTCATTGAGTAAAACACCAGTCTTCCTCAGTTTGCTTTCAGGACCCACCTGGCAGATGGAGAAAACCAACTCACATGTGCCATGTGTGTGTGTACGCGCGCGCGCGCGCACACACACACACACACACACACACACACACACACGAAGAGTGTTAAAAGTCAAGTTGGACTGGAAAGGTGGCTTAGTGGTTAGGAGCACTGGCATCTCTTCCAGAGGGCCTGGGCTCAATCTCAGCTCCCACATATCACAGCTCCCAAACATCTGTAATTCCAGTTCCTGGAGTCATAATGACCTCATCTCAGCCTCCTAGGGCTGTACACACATGGTGTATAGAAAAAAAAATACAAGCAAACATTCAAATTGAGTGAAAAAACCCCATATATCAAATAATAACAAAGAAACATTATTCTCACATGAACATAATTTTAAAGGAAGGAAATATTTAAGAGAAGGAATGTATGTGAAAAGCAACTAAGCTGTTCTCGGTGATGGAGTGAAACAACACATTCCCCAGAATGGAGAGAGAGGCAAACTCTCAGTCTATTCTATGAGAAGACTCATCTGCCACTTTAAATTGATGATTTGTGATGTGATATAGTTCATATTCAATGATAACTAAATAGGTAAACAATATAGAGATGTTTATTTACTATTAAATGAAGCATAATGTTAAGTTTATATCTATGCTACTTGTCGTCTTAGAAACCAAAGCGTTAAAGTGTGATAAAGTCAAGTAGGAGCCTGCATCAGACAGGATAAAGAAATAAGGCACTTAGGAATGTGTGAGCAGTGACTGCATGAATTCCTGACAACTCAATTCTTTTCTTTATAAATACCAGAGAACCTTTTGTGCATAGTGCTAGGGCTGGAACCCAGGCCTCATATTCACAGGAGAGTATTCTGTACAGAAAGTATATGTATTTGGATTTTTGGGGGGTGAGGGGGTGTTTTCAGTTTTTTTGAGACACATGTCTCACTGTGTAGAGGGTGTTTGGTGATGGCCTGAATTCAGCTGCCTAAGTTCTGGGATACAAGGAGGGTGCCACCAAGCCTGGCTAAAAGAGTTCTTGATATACCGAGAGATACTACAGAGTGACCTTCCTAATCCTAGAAGACAAACACGATACTAAGCACTTAAGTAAAGTTTACAATAAAGTTTTTGGAGGCAAATTTAATTACTTTAAGCCATCCCTTCCTCATTTTATCACACTTTAAACCTTTGTTTTCTAAAACTACTGAGTGGCATAGATACAAACTGAATACTGTGTATAAGCTTCTCTATATTGTTTACCTCTTCAGTTATTATTGAATATGAAATGCATATGGATGGAATACAAACTACATCACAACACAAAAAAATCAGTTTTAAGTGGCAGATGAATCTTCTATTCTAAATTCTCATGGTGCTGGGTTCCTTAACAAGGACTAAACTTATAATTTAAGGCAAATGACCCTAATGCAATAATCCTACTCTATGTTAAGAGTTTATGTCAGGGGAAGGGAGGAAGGGAGAGAAGGAAAGAGGGAGGGCAGGGCAGAGAGAGATCCTGGCTACTCTAGCATGTGCAGCTCCAATCTACACCCTCATCTGACCTGCTACTTAGCAGGTTCCACAAGCATCAAGTATTCACAGATCAGAACAGACCCAGCCTATGGGAGAAACTATACACTCACAGCGAAGGTATGCTCTGCCAGCTACCAAACCCTGAAGCTTAGGAACTGATAAGACAAAATTTTCTAATTTTCTCTTGAATCAAGACTGTCCTTTTTATGTTTGTGTTCTCATTCTCCCTCCCTCCCCCCCACTTGAATGACCTACTTTCTAGCTGTGCTTTAGGACTTTAAAAACCTATTTTTAATACAAATTAAGTTACTGCTTATTAGTTTCTAATTGAACAACTAAAACATAAATACCCAGGTGTAAGCAGGCAGCTCCTATTTAGTTGCTCTCTAAGGTGACATTACTTGCTCAGTTTTATTACCGCTATGCACTTCTAGCAACTTCCTTTATAAACACATTCTCGCCCGAAGCCCTCCCTGAGAAGAGAGCTGTACGTCGTCAGATTTTAGCACTGTGAACTGACATTCTCCAACATTTTATGGCAGAGAATAAAAATAAAAAGGAAAGTTATGTTGGAAATTGCTTGAGTAGATGTTAGAAACCTAAGACTCACAGAAAATTTGATATATAAACTGGGAAAAATGAAGAGAAAATGATTATGATAGTAATGAAACATGGAGACTTTACTTGAGAAAATAAGGCATTGTTCATAGAGACCAAGTATTTTCAAAGTACCAAGAAAACATTAAACTCTATCATCAACCATCAAAAATCAAACCCTGAATGTTTTCAATGTGTATTTTTTAAAAAACACATAGTAATACTGACTATAAACTATTAACTACTATAAAATTTTAGTTTTATCTAATAAAATAAGGTAGATATAAGAATATCATTAGAAAGAGTAATTTAAATGTGCTATCACATGTGCGAATGGTGACCTCCAGACAAAGCTCTTAGTACATCCTTAGTAGCCAGCAATCAATTCAAGAATTCACAATAGTATAATACACAGCCTCAATAGTACTCTAGCTAAGGCTTTCCTCACCCACAGTATAAGCAAGCATATGAACAGCATCCCTTTATTACTAAGGTCTTGCCTGAACACACATGCTAAACTTTTCTATGTTCAAACGAAAGCATTAAAATGCTCAAGGAATTTTATTTTTTATTTGTGTGCTAAAATGTCTATAGACCATACATGCCACAGCATAAGTGTGGGCATTAAGGGACAAATGGCCAGACTAATTTTGTTTCCTCCGCTGTGTAGATCTGGAGTTGCCAGGCAGCAGCAAGCACCTTTACCTGCCATTGGTAAATATTTATATGGGGCATCAAACATATCTCCTTTTGGTCAAAACAGCTTAGGTGGGACACACAAACACTGTGACTAGTCTGTACTAAAGATCCCGTTACCTCATAGTTCATTAATAGTTGTATTATTTCTACAATTCTATCTATAGTTCTGTCTGCTATAGAGAATGGACTGCAATTGTCTTTCTATCTCAAAGAGCTTGGGAAAACTGAACAATCACACCAAAACAGAAAGGGTTCTAGGGGAAACAAAGGAGAACCAAAATAAATCACTTTGTGATTTATTGTACAGGCAATTTACCCTGATGCTTTCTGAGCAGTGGTGTGATGGTTTGACTATGTTTAGCCCAGGGAGTGGCACCATTTGGTGTGGCCTTGTTAGAAGAAGTGTGTCGCCGGGCAGTGGTGGCGCACGCCTTTAATCCTAGCACTTGGGAGGCAGAGGCAGGCGGATTTCCGAGTTCGAGGCCAGCCTGGTCTACAGAGTGAGTACCGGGACAGCCGGGGCTACAGAGAGAAACCCTGTCTCAAAAAACCAAAAAAAAAAAAAAAAAAGAAGAAGTGTGTCATGTGTGGGTGGGCAATGAGACCCTCCTCCTAATTATGTGTAAGTGAGTCTTCTAGTGGCCTTCAGATGAAGATGTAGAACTCTCAGCAACTCCTGAACCATGCCTGCCTGGACACTGTCATCTCCCTCCTTGATGATAACAGACAGAACCTCTGGACCTATAAGCCAACCCCAATCAAATGTTGCCCTCATAAGAGTTGCCTTGGTCATGGTATCTTTTCACAGCAGTAAATCCCTAATTAAAACAAGTGGCATAGGCAAATGTGGCATGATGACAGATACTAGAGTTTTCTGCATGCTCTAACCAAGTGGTCTATGGGCAACATCTCAAACAGGGCTTATTATGTAGTTCAGTAGCAACTGCATCTGGCACATGGTGCTTTTGGACCAAAGCCCACCCTACTCCTCAGAGGTGCCTCCATAGACACTGTCTTCACTTAGTTCAGTTGTACCTATATATCATCCTATCATCAAATCAAATAAAATTTTAAGTCTGTTCAAAACTTCATTTTGAAGGGGGAAAAAATCTCTACTAGTATTTGGAAATGAGCTGCATCAAAATTAGACCTATAAAAAAAAAGGACTGATTACAGTTGCAAAGTTTATAAACAAGTATAGCGACACAATAACAAAAACTTAACTCACGGCAACCATTTTCTTAGTTGCATGGCTTCCAACTGGACCAACTATTTATAGCTTATAAAATTTTCCTGGGTATGCATTTTAATAAGAATATTTAAACAATTAGTACTGAATAAATTAAGAATTAAGCCAAAGAAATGAATACAGTTCTTCACATTCTTGGTAACAAACTAGAAACCCAGCATGGGCTGCACATACCTTTTTGAGATGTCCTAGTCTAAGTTTAAAAATTTCCTCTTGTTCATGATATTCTGCCAGAGTCAGCCTGTCAAAAGTGAAATTTTAATTCTACATTGAGATTAACACTTAGTACTTTTTAAAATTAAAAACTAACAAAACATGATAAATACAAAACAACTACATATATAAGTTAAAATACTGGTAATTTGAAGCCTAAAATATAAAAGTTAGGAAATCCCTTTAGGATACTCTTCAGCATAATTTAACATTTCTGGTTGGAGTAATTACCTCATTAATATGCAATGGGTGTCATGTATCAAGTGATGCTACAGAATCTGGAATCTAAGGGCTTATGTATAGGAAGAAGGGCAGTTTCTTCTTACACTTTATTTTGAGATTACAATTGACAGGATGCAGAGGTAGAAAAATAAGGGGAAAAATTAAATCGCATGTGCTATGAAGAAAAAAAACCAAAAGGTGGCATGATAATGACTATTTAATAGGCTCTGGCTATTAGCCATTGGGAGAAGAGTAGGGAGGGCATCCCTGACACTGATTACAGCAAGTGCTAAGATCCTTACAACATTGTTGGTATGTGAAAGGAGAAAAAGAGAGAGAGAGAGAGAGAGAGAGAGAGAGAGAGAGAGAGAGAGAGAGCGCCTGCATTTGATAAAGAAAGAAAAAAATGGAGCAAAATTTTCATGCCGTAGCTCAACTCTGAAAGGACAGCTTTCATCTATCACACCCAAGTCCTTGTCTGAAGCCTATGTATGTGATTCTGAGGGGACCTAATAAAGCAACACTTCTACTCCAGTGCCATTCAGTTCCTTTAGCAACACTCAACATAAATTCTATTTTCCTTTAAGTTGATTACTTCCAAAACAACAGCATTCAAAAGAAACAAATCAAGGAATCTAGGTAGCATTCCACTAAAATCACTTTAGGAGCAAAGCAGTAAACCCTTCAGATTAAGTCTCCCTAGTCTCAGAGTAACACAATTACAGGGCTGTACTGAGAACAGCAACTGGTGCCAGCCACCAAAGCTGGACACAGTAAAGATGGACTCGATTTTTGTAGTAGGTGTTGAGAGCACACTCCCTATAACTGCAAAACCTTCACAGTCCCATTACTCATGAGGGTCTCAGCCACAGCAAGGAGATCAGGAGTTCTAGACCAGTGTGGGCTAAAAGCTAGACCCTGTCACAAAGTAAAGCAGTAAAATGAACCACCACCATGTATATATGGATGGGGAGAGAAAAGCAGGAAGAACAATGAGGCAACAGGAAAACAAAGCCAGTTAAGCCACAGCAAAGGGCTTCTGGATATACACATGTGCCACAGGCACACACTTTCCTATTAACTTTGTTTTCTAGTCTTTAAAAGTATGGCTTTAGGCCTATCAACAGATCACAGAATGGTTCAGAATTTTGTCAAACTATGTAAATCTTTTTTTAGTTGGTTATATATAGGAATGCATTGATTTTTAAAACCTTAATTTAAAAATGTAGCTAAAATCTGGTATTTGAAAATCAAAGTTAAAGCATGATTTTTGAAGTAAGAACCTATCATGAAAAATTCCAAAGCTTCTAGTCATACAGATTGCTGGAGTTCCTTCAGTCTGAAGGGACTAATATTTTATTATCCATCTAAGTTTGTAGGCTTCTACCTTTTTTAACAGTTTACAATTACAGGTTCTTAAAATGATAAAAGCTGTAAATACTTTCTCCAGGGAATTTTGCGTATAAGCAGACTGAGGTGTCCACAGATGCCAATTTCAAGGTTCCATATCTAAGGACATGGAACTATAGTGTAAGCCTCAACACTGCCAAAAGAAGAATCCAACACACAATAGCTTCTTAGGTTTTCTGCTATCCATGTGCATTAATGAAATATGTCTTTAAAGAAATCTATGGGGCTGTAGAGACAGCTCAGTGACTGGGGGCATATTTATTGCTCTTCCAGAAGACCTGAGTTCTGTTCCCAACACTATGATGGGCAGCTTATCACTACCTGCAGCTCCAGCACCAATATTCTGACTTCTGTCAGCACCTGCATACATGTGACATATACTCACATATTCACATAAATAAAAATATATCTTAAAAAGAAAAGAAAATATATGTATTTAGATCAAGGAGACTGATTAAAGAAATAGGATCTCTTCACTCAGAATAACAGAGCTAAGCAGACAATGTTAACAAAGCACCTTTAAGTAGCAGTTGTTTTTATTATGTGCTTTAAGATGATTAAAAAATATATCCTCGCCGGGAGGTGGTGGCGCATGCCTTTAATCCCAGCACTTGTGAGGCAGAGGCAGGCGGATTTCTGAGTTCGAGGCCAGCCTGGTCTACAGAGTGAGTTCCAAGACAGCCAGAGCTACACAGAGAAACCCTGTCTCGGGAAAAAAAAATATATATATATATATATATATATCTTCTTAAGCAAATTATTTTGTCATGTTACTTAAGATAAAAATCTGTTATGCACACATAAATAGAAACGCAGAGCTCATACTTTCCATATAAATCATACCTGTTTACTAAAGTATTAACAATAGATAATAGATAGCTCCTATTACAGATATGTGTTTATTTAGGAGCTTTAGATAGGCTCCTAAATAAAGCTATCAGTAGGTTTATATAAATTTTAAAGTAAACAATGATAGCCTTCCATAGCCAGTGAGTAGGATCCTTACTTTGTTTTAGCCCAGGTATCACTGTACAGTCCTAATAACCTAGGCTGGTTGCAGATACCACTGGCCTCTGCCTCCTAGGTGCTGGGATCAAAAAGCACTTACCAATAGTTGAAGAGTATTAGAATTACATAGCAGAAATAACAGAAACTAGCTTTTAAGCCAGTTTAAAAGACACTTGACATTCAATTTAAGACACTGTTTATGCAAGAAAACAAACCTACAGCTTCCAAGTTACAGAACACAAGCTACAATATCAGACTGTTGAGAGGCACAAAGAGTAGTAACTCATCAGATTGTTACAGTTCAGGAAATGTCTACTGAATTTTTAATCGGAAGCCCCAAGCAAGCATTATAAGGAAAATATTTTTAATGTGAAAGACACATTTCTCCCTATGGTGAGGAAGAGGGTAGGGTGCCACTTCCACTACTTCTCCTCAGAACTACACTGGAAATGAGAGCAGAAAAACGTACCCTAAGTGTACAGAAAGAATAAAAATATCTTCACAGATAATACAACTCTACATGTTACAAAAAATCCTAATGAAAAGCACAAGGGGGCTGGAGACATGGCTCAGAGGTTAGGAACACTGACTGTTCTTCCGATGGTCCTGAGTTCAATTCCCAGCAACCACATGGTGGCTCACAACCATCTGTAATGAGACCTGACGCCCTCTTCTGGTGCATCTGAAGACAGCTACAGTGTACTCAGATATAATAATACATAAATCTTTTAAAAGAAAAGAAAAGTACAAGGATAAAAACCCATTAAATAAATTCTGGAATGCTCTAAGGCATGAGACAACACATAGAAATCATTGTTCCTATGTACACTACAAACAGCCACAGAGGATTAACAAACAATTCCACTTCTATAGCACTCAACAGAAGCCAAATGAGAAAAATCAAGGAATAAATTTAAATCAAGAAGTTAAAGACTTTATTGTGAAGAACTATAAAATACTGCTATAGAATTAAAGGACCGGGTGTCTATAGGGGCAGAGTTAAAGGACTAGGTGTCTATAAAGGATAAGTAAATAAAGAATTAGGTTATCTATAGGGCAGAGCTAAAGTACTAGGTATCTGTATAAGCTGAGTTAAAAGCCAGGTGTCAATAGGGGCAGAGTTTAAGGACCAGGTACCAATAGGGGTGGAGTTAAAGGACCAGGTATCAAAAGGGGCGGAGTTAAAGGTCTAGGCATCTACAGGGGCGGAGTTAAAGGACCAGGTGTCTATAGAGAAGAGCTAAAAGACCAGGTGTTAAAGGACTAAGTGTGAGTAGGTAAAGAGTTAAAGCCCAACACTTTTAAGATAGCTACTCTGTTGCTAAATATAGAACCTGCTAAATATAGAAGAAATTCTATATACCTTATAGAACTGGGTATTCTAATTGGAATTAGAACAAAATTGGGAATGACTTGAAGAAGTGATTTTGAGATATTTAGAAGTGGCCATGTTGGTCTGTTCATGTAGTGTCAGATTTTTGGAAGCCTAAGGCAGGAGGACTACTTGAACCCAGAAATTAAAGATCACCCTGGCAAAGACTTGATAAAAATGGAACCGAGGGGAGAGAAAGGAAAAACAAAGAATAATGAATGAATAATATGCCAGAGAATGGGGTACAACCAGTACAGAAAACACAAGGCCTGGACATTATTTGTGTAGACGGACCAAATGGAGCTGGTGTGTTTGTATCGTAATGAGAGCTTTGCTTTTTGCTCACTGCTTTAGAAGTCCCTGACGTGGCAGGAACGAGGGCCAAAGCACCTTTTTTCAGTAGGAGACAAAAATGTGTCTGTACAGAACATCCAAGGGCATCTACATCTTTACTCATATACATTTTTGTAAAACTTCCAAAATCTTCTATAAACATGTAACTACTAGTTAAGCATCTTTGTTCTTTGAATTACAAAGAGCAATTGACATAGAAAATTTAGAAAAGAAAACAACTATCTGAAACTACCTGTGAACTGCATTTATATATTCAGAAAATAAACACCACCAATTGTACTTAAAAGACACATTAATATGAACACTACATTGGTATAACCAACTGATTCTGATACACAAGAGGGATAAATCCCACTCTCCACTTAAAACTTCAGGCCTGGAGATTTACGTCAGAGGCAACTTTTCAGTTAACATCTTTCCTGGTTCTAACTATTTTTGTTTTTGCCATATTAATTATGAATAACATAATTATTAGCATTCTTGCTCACTGCTAACAATGGAAGTGAAAAATTTAAAAGAAGCTTACAGTTGTGGTAAATTTGGCCTAACAAAGGGATCATTTTCCGCTCCATTGACTGCCTTGTTTTTTCTTTGTTTTGGTTCAGAATTGGTAGCAGGTGCCTGAGAATTATTAGCTGTGGGAGGTTTGCGTTTGGCTAGAAGTTTTCTTTGCCGTTCAATATCTT